>NW_006408667.1:4907463-4915394 GCF_000296735.1 Chrysochloris asiatica | reverse complement strand
ATTAAGAAGACAAGAAAGAAGGAAAAGATCAAAACAGATGTCAGAAGAGACACTGAAACTTGATCTCCAGTGTAGAGAAGTTAAAGCAAATGAAAGACATTAGAAGGTCCAAGAACTGAACAGAAAATTTCAAAGGTCAGCTCAAGAAGACAAAGTCAGATATTACAACAAAATGTACAAAGATCTGGAGTCAGAAAACCAAAAGGGAAGAACATGCTCAGCATTTCTCAAGCTGGGGGAACTGAGGAAAAACTTCAAGCCTCAACTTTCATTTTTGAAGGATTCTCTGGAATAATTATTGAATGATGCATAAAGTATCAAAAGAAGATGGAAGGAATACACAGAGTCACTGTACCTAAAGGAAATGGTTGATGTTCAACCATTTCAAGAGGTAGCATATGATAAATAGCCAATGATCCTGAAGGAAGAAGTCTAAGGTACGTTGAAGGAATTGGCAAAGAACAAGGCACCAGGACTGATGGAATACAAATTGAAGTTTTTCAACAAAGTGAGGCAACACTGGAGACACTCATCTATGCCAAGAAATTAGGAAGACAATTATTTGGCCAACTGATTGGAAGAGATACGTATTTGTGCCCTTTCCAAAAAGAGGTGACCCAACAGAATGCAGAAATCATTGGATAATTTCTTTGATACCCCATGCAAATAAAGTTTTACTAAAGGTAATACAGAAATGGCTGCAAGCATACATTGACAGAGAACTTCCAGAGTTTTCAAGCAGGATTCAGAAGAGGATGAAGAATGATGGATATCATTGCTGATGTCTGATGGATCTTGGCTAAAAGCAGAGAATATCAGAATGATGTTTACCTGTGCTTTACTGACTATGCAAAGACTTTCAATTGTGTGAATCATGACAAGCTATGAACACAATTATGACATATATGTATTCAGAACTCTTAATTGTGCTCCTGAGGAATCTGAGCATGGATCAAAAGGCAGTTGTTTGAACAGAACTTGGGAACACTGAATAGTTTAACATTTAAAAAGGTGTGCAACAGGGTTGTATTCTTTTACCATATTTATTCAATCTGTATGCTGAGCAAATAATCTGAGAAGCTGGGTTCTAGGAAGAAAAACATGGCATCAGGATTGGAGGAAGACTCATTAACAACCTGAGATATGCAGATGATATAACCTTACTTGTTGAAAGTGAAGAGGACTTAAAATACTTACTGATGAAGATCAAAGATCACAGCCTTCGGTATGAATTGCATCGCAATGTAAAGAAGACAAAAATCCTCACCACTGGACCAATAAACAACATTCTTATCAATGGAAAAAAAAGATTGAAGTTGTCAATGACTTCATTCTTCTAGGATCAACTATCAACAGCCATGGAAGCAGCAGTCAAGAAATCAAACAACATATTACATTAGGTAAATCTGCCACACAAGAACTTTTTAAAGTGTTGAAGAGCAAAGATGTCAGCTTGAGGACTAAAGTGTGCCTGACCCAACCCATGATATATTTTCAATAACCTCATATGTATGCAAAAGCTGGACAGTGAATCAGGAAGACTGTAGAAGAATTGATGCTTTTGAGTTATGGTGTTGGAGGAGAATATTGAAACTGCCACGGGCTTCCAAAAAAACAAACAGATCTGTGTTGGAAGAAGTGCAGCTAGAGTACTCCTTGGAGGCCAAGATGGCCAAACTTTGTCTCTCTTACTTTGGATATACTGTCAGTAGGGACCAATTGCTAGAGAAGGTTATCATGTTTGGTAAGGTGGAGGGTCAGAGAAAAAGATGAAGTCCCCCAGTGAGATTGATTGGCTAAGTGGCAGTATCCATGGGCTCAAGCGTGGCATAGCTTGTGAGATTGGCCCAGGACTGGGTAGTGTTTCATTCTGTTGTACTTAGGGTCACTATGAGTCAGTACCAGCTCAATGACACCTAACAACAACAACAACAGCTTCCTTGTTATTCTTTAAAGTAGCATGATATTCCATTGTGTGTATGTACCAAAGTTTGTTTATCCATTCTTCTATTATTGGGCAGTTAGGTTGTCTCCATCTTTTTGTTATTGTGAATAGTGCTGCTATGAACACTGGTGTGTATATATTTACTCATTTTATGGCTTGTAGTTCTTGTAGATATATACCAAGTAGCGGAATTGCTGGATAATATGGAATTCCTATTTCCAACTTTTTGAGGACATGCCATACTGTTTTCCAGAGTAGTTGGACCATTTTGCATTCCCACCAGCAATGTAGGAGGGTCCTTGTCTCCCACATCCTCACCAGCATTTATTGCCCTCTGCATTTTTTAACTTCACTATTATTGCTGGTGTGAGATGATATCTCAGTGTTGTTTGATTTGCATTTCTCTAATGGCTAATGATCATGAACATTTCTTCATATGTTTGATGGTTGCCCAAATGTCTTCTTTGGTGTCTGTTCATGTCCTGTGCCCATTTTTAAATTGGATTACTTCTTTTTTACTCGTAGAGGTGTTGTAGTTTCCTATAGATTTTAGAACTTGGTCCATTTGTCATTGCAAAAGATTTTAACCCATTTTGTGTGCTCTCTTTTTACTCTTTTCATGAAATCCTTTGATGCAGATACATTTCTAATTTTCAGAATGTCACAATTATCTATTTTTTCTTCTTTTGTTTATATAATCTTCTGAGGTGGGAAATTTCCAATGGAAAGGACAAGCAGACCAGCATGGAGTGGCTAGAACAACAGAAGACACTTATTGAAAGAAAGACCAACAGGAATAATCAAAAACAATAATGGCAGTCTGATTGACTACTACAAGAACAAGCAATTTGTTTGCTGGGCAGCCATCAAGGCAAGCAGTTAGGTCCTCTCAGGGCAAACCCCCTTCCAAGACCAAGACTCAAGGGTAATACATGAGCAGGCATGTGGTCTTGCTTGTGACCACGTTGGTCCACCAATAAGGGGAAGTAGGGGAGAAACAGCAAGGAAGTTGTGAGCTAAGTCTGACCATGTTCAACAGACTCCTATCCACCTGGGTTGAGACATGGTTGGACAGCAGTATGGCAAGACCTGGGGAGTTCTGGGCCCAAGGACAGGGACATGGCCACAGAGGACTAGAGTAGGGAGTGAAGCATCCAGCTGGTATGAAGTGAGGGGAGACACACAAGAACACCCATACTCATAGATAGTACCCACTTGACTTGGTTTCAATGGCTGGATGATCAGAACTCGGCTAGAGGAAGAAAAAAGGAAAAAAAAAATTAGTAATCTGCTACAATTTGATGAACTTGACTTATACTTATGGATGTAGCAGGTCAAAAGAGGGAACAAGTTGTTACAGTGAGGATAATTCCCCCCCCCCTCCCCCCTGGTACACAGAGTTGACAGGGATGGGCAACTTAGATATTGGTTGGCTACCAAAAATGGCAAGGCTACAAATGCAAGAAGTGACTGACTTATAAGCTTTCAAGAGGGAGTCTAGTTCCAGAGGGTGCGGGGGAAGATAAAATCTCCACTGAGTGGTTTCTGACTTGTCTGGATAGGGCTGATAAAAGAAGATGGGGATAAAACTCTTGTGGTTCAATAGTGAATAATTGCTATCAGGACTGACTGTGAATGTTGGAAATATAAAGGTGGACATTTTGTAACAAAAGGAGGGAAGTGGTTGATATTGCAGTTCAGGAGCGCAGGTCCCTGGGACCATCAAGGGAGAAGAGGGGATTGCAGCCCCTATCCAGAGAAGCAGTGATGCCAGAGATGGAGGCAGGAAAGATGGAGTGGCTGGGGACTCTTGACTCAGTGAGGGAGAGGGGCTGTGTGCTGAGAGCCGAGGGACAGGCTTTGGTTGTTTGAATGGTTATATATCCCTGAGTGCTTCGGTGTGCATCAAAAAAAAAAAAAAAAGAAAAAAAGAGGGAATGGAAGCAAATGCTGTTGAATGATGATGCATGGAAGGGACTTTAATCATTGTAATGAAATGAAATACGATAGGATGAATGTAAAGCTGATGTTCTCCCATGTAAACTATCATTCAACTGATAATAAAGACTTAGAAAAATTAAATATATCCTACTAACAACAACAATAAAAATCAAGAAGTGACTGGCTTACAAGCTTTCAAGAGGGAGCCTAATTTCAGAGGGTGCAGGGGGTGGGGGTGGTGGTGAGTAGGGGGACTCATAGAAGAAAAATGTATAATATCCTGTTTTTTTTAATCATCAATAAACCTGCCCAAAAGGAAGAATCAAATTTTACACTTGACAGAAATCAGAAATCATTTGACATAATCTCCACATTTTCTGATAAGTGGCCATTCTATTTTTAAAGACATTTTTTTCATTCCTTTTTGAAACATTATGTCCAAATAGAGACTTGTATATGACACCATAGGATAAGCACTTGGCAACATGGTCTGTATGAAATGCAAGTTTCAGAGTCACTTTGGATATCCACTATAGTCTTTTCTTTCTTTCCTCTCTTTTTAATTATCTTTGGCTTCATTGCTGTATGAAGTTCTTGATGTTTTCCCACATTTTCTGGTCTTCAATAATAACATGTCTAAAACATCATATCTGTTCTTCAGATGGTCTCTAAATTCAATATACTCAATGTCGTATTTTGGCTTTGGTGAACTTGTTTTAATTTTCTTCAGCTTCAGCCTGAACTTGCATATGAATAATTGATGGTCTGTTCTACAGTCAGCCCCTGGCATTGTTTTGTCTGACGGTAAATTTAGAAGGGTGAAATTCACAAGGTAAGTGTCACTTCCTGAAGAAGAGCAGCAAAAATTAGGTTAATCAGGCATTTGTTTTACAACTCTATTCCACCTCCAAATCGAGTTTATAATGCTTTTTCAATAAAGATTGAACTTCTACTGTGAATATTGAGTGTCTCCACAAGTCCTCTCAATTTACCTAATTATTTGCATTTCCCACTTGTTCCTGACTGCACAAAGCCCAGAAAAGCTGGTTTGTGAATGCAGACAGAAGCACACAAGGAGATAATTATTTCCCTAACTAAACGAAGCTGGAAGAATTTTATTTTTTTAAAAATAAGAGGTCTTTTCTATAAAACTTTAATTCCTTGGAGCGTTCCTTAATGACATTCATACACACACACACACATACATATATAGAGAGAGACGATGTGTGGGTATCTTTTTTCCCCCCTACCCGGCATTTACTCCTTATGTTGTTGTTAAGTTCCGTCGAGTCGGTTCCAACCCATAGTGACCCTGAACAGGGTTTTCAAGGCTGTAAATCTTTACTGAAGCAGATAGCCTCATCTTTCTTCATAGTCCTATCCAAAATAACCCCAGCTTTGTTCAGGTATCTACTCTTCATGAATCGTCCATAAACCTCTGAGGAGGTCAACCTTATCTCCAACTAAAGTTTATGCTGGTCTTAGGGCAATCTCATTTCCCTTTCCAACTATTGGTTCACAGAAGGGTAAGAGATTCACTTTCAATCAATAATATTTAAGGAAAAAATTGATTGGCAGAGGGAATGTTTAGAAAAAAGTCTACACTACTATGAGAAGTATACAGATTAAGAGCTCTTTTCTCTTTCTGGACATTATCATATAAATAACTGATACAACCATTTTTTTTTTAAATTTTTAATCATTTTGAGGCTAGAAGATAGCAGATCTGAGATATGGAAAGAAACCTTGTATTGTATATCCTCATTGAATTTCTTAAACATCAACCTGTACCCCAATTTATGTCTGGGTTCCTTCTTATGAGGTAATAAATATCCATGATGTTCAAGATTCAGTTAAGTTTTCATTTACTGAAATGGAAATTATCTTGATATAGTTGGGAAAATTATTGTTTAGCTGAGAGTTAAACATAATTTTTCCACATAAATTGTATCTTAAACACACCTTATATGAAGAAATGAATGTATATTAATATTAATTATACAACAATTCAAATGTATGGTGAATCCAAAAACATCCTAAAAAAGACCATGTCCATTTGACTATACTGATTCATCTGGCTATGCACTTAATGATTGACATAAATTTATCAACACTAAAATTAGCTTATTTAAAATCATACTACAGTTTTTGAATAAGAAACAGATCTTTGTATGATTATTTATCAATATTTTAATGAGATATGGAATAGGCAAATATGAATTGAATTTCTGATAAATCAGTGTTTAAACTAATAAAAAGATGGAGAACATTGTTTTAACCAAAAATAAAGATATCAATAGAAATCATGAAAGACATCCTCAAAAAGAACTTTTTTTTTTCTCCCTAAGCCCAGTCAGTTCATTATCAAAATTTAAGAAATTGCTATAAATAGCTCACAAGGTCATAGTGTGTGTAAAAAACCTTGGTAAATCAAACCAAATATAGAATGAGCATTGCAATCTGAGTAAAGAGCAGTCATTCTTTTCATGCTCAGAATTTAAAATAAATCAACTTCTGATTCCCACTGACTCATACATTTGGAATGCAGCTTTTTAAAAAATCGTTTGCACAAGAAGAAAGACTAATTGTTTCAGCTTTTAAATATTAGAATACATTTTATTTCTCTTGAGACACATTCCAGGACAGAACAATAGCTGGAGATAATATATGGCCCTCAGGATATCCTCCTGATGTGGTTTGGTATTTTGAAGTTCATAATCTATATACAATAGTATAAATAAGTCATTCTTAGAAAGAATTGCCAGAATACATGATTTCCTATTTCTTTGTTACTGTCATTTTTAATAATGCTTTCATTAAAATTTTCATTTTCTTATTTATTTTCTTGAATACACATTTAAAATAATTCATCTATAGATATTTTACTTAAGACTTAAAAAGAAGACAACCTTGACCTTTTATTGTTATCCATTCAAAAAGATAAGAATCTCATATATTAATTCAATCATCCAACTTTATATTTTAAAATATTTAATATATGAGAGACACAGTACAGGATGCAGTCTTTGTAATGCTGAGCAAGGTAAATGCTTCCAGTCTTTGAGGAAGATAATTAAATATTAAGTTAATATGTGTTCTGTGAAGATAATTCTAAAATGGTTGCAACAGTACCTTGACAGGGAACTACCAGAAATTCAAGTCTTATTCAGAAGAGAACCTAGAATGAGAGATATTGTTGCTGATATCAGATAGATGTTGGCTGAAAGCAGAGGATAGCAGAAATATATTTACTTCTGATTTTTTACTTTGTGGAATATGACAAACTACGGCTAATGTTATAAAGAATGGGTATTCCAGAACACTTTATTATGCTCTTAAGGAACCTATTCATAGACCAAAAAACAATTGTTAGAACAAACCAAAATGACGCTAAATGATTTTAAATCAGGAAATCTATGCAAAAAGATTGTATCCTTTCACCACACTTATTCAATCTGTATGATGAGTAAATAATCTAAGAAGCAGGTTTATATGCAGAAGAACATAGCATCAGGATTGGATGAAGACCCAGTAACAACCTGCAGATAACACAATCTTGCTTGCTGGAAGGGAAGAGGGTTGAAAATATTTACTGATGAAGATCAAAGACAACAGCTTTTAGTATGGATTGCACCTCAATGAAAATCAAAGAAAAATCCTCTCAACACGGGACCAACCAATAACATCATGATAAATGGAGGAAATGTTAAAGTTGCCAAAGACTTCATTTTGCTTAGATCCATAATCAACACTCATGGAAGCAGCAGCCAAGAGATTAAATGACATACTGCATAAACCAAATCTTCAGTAAAAGACCTCTTTAAATTGTTCAAGAGTAAGGATATCAGTTTGAGGACTAAGATATGCCTGTCCCAAGTCATAGTATTTTCAGTCACCTTTCAGACTTCTGAGAAATCTGTACCTAGACCAAGAAGCAGTTGTTTGAACAAAGCATGGGAACACTGAATGTTTTAAAATTGGGAAAGGTGTGCGACAAGGTTGTGCTCTTTCACCATACTTATTCAACCTGTATGCTGAGCAAATA
>NW_006408667.1:4898456-4906728 GCF_000296735.1 Chrysochloris asiatica | reverse complement strand
GTTGGCCCAGGATCAGACATTGTTTTGTTCTGCTGTGCATGGGGTCGCTATGAGTCAGTTCCGACTTTATGGCACCTGACAACAACAACAACAACAACAACATATGCACGTGAAAGTTTATGAATATGGAATGCCAGAGAAGAATTTATGTATTTGAATTATGGTGTTGAAGAATATTAAAAGTACCATGGACTGCCAAAACAAAAAGCAAATCAGTGTTGGAAGAGGTGTGGTCATAATGCTCCTTAGAAGTCAAGATGGTGAGACTTCGACTCTCATGCTTTGGACATATTATCTGGAGAGGGATATCATACTTGGCAAAGTGGATTGTCATCAAAAAAGAAGACCCCAATGAAATGGGTTGAGACAGTAGCAGCATCTGGGTGGAAGTATTGTAATTTTTGTTGTTGTTAAGTGTCCTTGAGTCAGTTCTGACTCATAACAACCCTGTATAGGGTTTCCAAGGAGCAACTGATGGATTTGGACCACCAATCTTGTGGTTAGCATTCAATGCTTATCATGCAACTCCACACAAGGACTCCTTTTTAAGATGAGTAATGGTCAAAAGTGTATTTGAAATCTATTTACTTAAAAAATGAATGTAAATTAGGTATTCAAAGATAAAGAAGAAGAATTTTCCTGGCAAGACCAAGATTTTTTTTCTAACATGTGCAAATATCCAGAGGTATGAAACTTCTAGAAACTGAAAGATGTTTGGAGGAGTTGGGTGAAGTGGGGGTGGAGCTGGTAACTCTCTGGAACATGAGGAATGATGTTGAAGTTAGAGTAGAATGTGGTTGTAAAACATAGAATCCATGTGAAGAAATTTATATTTTATTTTCAGAGAAATATTTGCTAGGTAGTTTTAAACAGGAGAATAATAAACAGGTTTTCATGTTAGAGGTATAACTCATTTAAGTTTCAAAGTAGGACAAGTAAAATTTGCATTGGATTCAGGAGGCTTAAAGATGGCTTCTTCAAGCAGGGTGATTAAGGGATTACAGAGAAGTAGATAAATGTGGATGCCATGTGGAAATGAAAAGTGATGCATACTAGTGATTGGCTGTGGGAAGGAAGGGACTTGGAGCTGTCTGGGATGTTTGACACATTCTAGCTATGAAATGTCATGTGTATACTGATGACTTTATCTGAAAGGGGAAAGACTGCATTTTTTGTTAAAAGGGACTGTAATGCTTATTTTGAGATGAATCATCCAACCTGTCCTCAAATTATTCACAGTGAAAAAATATATATATTAAAAGGGTTTTTTCCAAGGGTCAATAATGCTAGACATGCAGCTCTATGGAACACTTACTAAGTAAGGAACAATATTTATCAAATTCACTGCAGTCCTGGTTTGGTGAGGCAGGATAAGCACTGAATTGCTAAACACAAGGTTGGTGGTTCAAACACACCAGTTGCTCCTTGGAAACCCTATATAGGGTCACTATGAGTTATAAATAAGTCACTGGCACTTAGAAACAACAACATAACATTTCACTGGGGTCTTGGTATGACACTGTAGAATAAGCAATGAAATGCTAACCACAAAGTTGGCAGTTCAAATCCACCAGTCACTTCTTGGAAACTCCATACAGGGTCACTGTGAATAGCAACCAACTCCGTGGTACTTAACAGCAACATACATTTTACTATGGGTTCTGCCATTATGAGTTTCTTATTATAGTTCAAATGATCATGATCAATAACTAATGTTTCAAAACATTACTCATTTGAAATACACATTTCACTTGATTTTCTAAGAGAAGTTATTTTTTTATTCTATAGAAATTTTTAATGCTAAAAATCATTATGCTGAAATAGTTTGGCTGTTTACTATAATCACTTCAGGTGTGGTGCTGTAGGATAAGCACTGGATAGCTTCCCACAAAGTCAGAAGTTCAAATCCATCAGCCACTCCTTAGAAATCCTATACAGGGTGGATATGAGTTGGAACTGACTGGAAGGCACACATCAAGAGTGACATACCCATATGACCTAGTGTAACAAATGGTTTGAGTTCAATTAGTAAACTTTAGGTTAGCAGTTCACACCCACCTAGCAGTACAATGGGAGAAAACATGACAATATGCTTCTATACAGTGTATAGCCATATGGAGCAGTCTAACTTTGAAACATATGGGGTCAAATCTATCTAACAGCAATGCTTTCTTAGTTCTTTTAATGATATGTCCAATTCCCCAGTTTATTATGGTATGAAAGTCCCTGCCCCACCCCCTTTTTGGATATGTGAATTTAAGACTGTTTATTATTTAAGCTGATTTGTGTGTTTTAGGAAAGGAACTAAATTATACAGACATATGGAATTTTTATTTTAAAAAATAATTTGAGTTCTAACATTGGCACCACATCTTTGCTATAAAGGGGATTTTCATCCTGACTATTATAACATTCTGCTGGTTGAGCACTCAGAATGTAGCAGAATTGCAGAGTGCAAAGATAAGGACCCCTGTCACTATCAATTCCCTGGGAAATACTTGAGAAATATTTTTAACTAAATTCTTCTATCTGCAAAAAGAACATTTCGAGATCTATCTTGAAGTACAACTCTTATTCAGATTTATGTACCAACATATTAAAGCCAGTGATGATGAAATTAAAGAACCCTATGAATGTCTTCAGCCTGAAATCGATCAAGTATGCAATCAAGATGTATTGATAATAACTGGTGACTGGAATGCAAAGTTGGAAACAAGGAGGAAGGTTAGTAGTTGGAAAATATGGCCTTGGTGATAGAAATGATGTTGGAGATAGAATTTTGCAAAAATCTTTCTTAAACACCATAAAAGATGACTATACACATGGACCTCAACAAATGGAATACACAGGAATTAAACTGACTACATCTTTGGGAAGACATGATAGACAAAGTCATTATAATCAGACAAAACAAGGCCAGGGATAGATTATGGGACAGACTGCAAATTGCTCATATGGAAGTTCAAGCTGAGGCTAAAGAAAACTAAAACAAGTCTATGAGAACCAAACTATGACCTTAAATATATCCCACCAGAATTTAGAGATCATCTCAATAACACACTTGATGCATTAGACCATAATGAACCAAGACCACAATGTTATGAGAAGACATCAAGAACATCACACATGAATAAACCAAAAGATCATCCCAAATACAGGGAAGGAAGAACAAACAAAAATGGATGTCAGAAGACACCCTGAAACTTGCTATTAAACATAGAGAAGCTAATGTGAATAGACAAAAATGAGGAAGTAAAAGAGCTGAACAAAAAATTAAAAAGGGCAGCTCAGAAAGACCAAGCCAAGTATTATAAAGAAATGACTAGGTGTTAGAACACCAAAAGGGAATAACATGCTCAACATTTCTACCACTGAAGGAATTGAGGAAAAAAAAAATCAAGCCTCACCTTTCAGTATTGAAGAATTGTATAGGCAAAATATTGTGAAATGCAGAAGGTACCAAAAGAAGATGAAAGAAATGCACAGAGTCACCATATTTAAAAAAAAAAAAAAAAGTCAATGTTCAACCATTTTAATATACAGCGTATGATCAAGAACTAATGGTACTAAAGGAAGAAATCCAAACGGTACTAAAGATATTGGGGAGAAACAAGTCTCCGGGAATTGATAGGATACAAATTGAAATCTTTCAACAAACTGACTAAGGACTGGAGGCGTTCACTCATCTAAGAGATTCACATTTGTGTCCATTCCAAGGAGAGGTGACCCAATGAAATGCAGAAATCTTCTAACAATATCATTGTACTCATTTATAATTTTCTTGACTATGTATAATGTAAGGAGCTCTGGAAGCATAGTGCTTACAAGTGGAGCTGCTAATCTCAAGGTCAGCAGTTCAAAACTACCAGTCATTCTGCAGGGGAAAGATAAGGCTTTCTGTTCCCATAAAGATTTACAACCTCAAAAACCCTATATAGGGTCACTATGAATCGGAACCGACTCCACGGCACACTACCACCACCACCACCATATATAATGTAAGGATCTCTGGGATCATAGTGGTTACCAATTGGGATGTTAACCTCAAGGTCAGCAATTTGAAACTACCAGCCATTCCACAGGATAAAGATGAGGCTTTTGGTTCCCATAAAGATTTACAGCCTCGGAAACCCTATTCAGGGTCGCTATGAGTCGGAACCAACTCCACAGTCCTTCACCACCCCCACCACATATAATGTACTCCTGGTGTGATGCTGGAGGCTAAGCATTGAATTGCCAACTACAAGGTTAGTGGTTCAGTGATTCAAACCCACCTGCTGTTTCTTGGACACCCTATACAGGGTTGCTATGAGTTGGAACTGACTTGACAACACTTAACAACAACAAGAATATAATACCAAAGATGCCCTAGTGGTATAGTGGGTTAGACATCAGGCTGCTAATCACACAATCAGTGATTTAAACCCACCAGTTGCTCCTCTGGAGAAAAATGAGGCTGTCTGTAAAAACTTCCAGTCTGAGAAACCCTATAGAGGGTCCTATGAGTTGGAATTCACTCAACAGCAATGGTTTGTTTTTTGGGGTGTATAATACCAACAAACTCAAAATTACTTTAAAAATTACTTAAAGGAATAATACTACAAAAAAAAAATCAGACAATATCATTACTACCACATGCAAGTAAAATTTGCTGAAGATAATTAAAAAACAATTTCTACATAACACAAACAGAGAACTATCCAAGGTTCAGCAGGATTTAGATGAGGATCTGGAATGAGGCATATCATTGCTGGTGTCGCATGGATCTTGGCTGAAAGCAGAGCGTACCAGAGAGAGTTAACCTGTGCTTTATTGACTATGCTTAGGCATTCAGCTGTGTGGATCATGACAAGTTATGGAAACATTTCAGAAAATGAGTATTCTGGAACACTTAATTGTGCTCAAACGGAACCTGTGCATAGACCAAGAGGTAGCTGTTAAAACAGAACAAGGGGATTAGGAAAGGTGAGCACAAGGTTTGTATTCTTTCACCATATTTATTCAATTGGTATGTTGAGCAAATAATCCGAGAGTGAGAAGAAAACAAAAAATCCTTATGATCGGACCAATAAATAATATTATGATACAAGGAGAATAGATTGAAATTGTAAAAGACTTCATTTTGCTCATATACACTTATCAACACTCATGAAAGCAAAAATCAAGAAAACAAAACAACATATTGCATAAAGCAAATCTCTTGAACAAGACCTCTTTAAAGTGTTCAAATGCAAAATGTCAGTTGGAGGACTACGGTGCGTCTGACCCAGGTCATGGTATTTACACTAGATTCTTCACATATGCATGTGAAAGTTGGATAGTAAATAAAACTGTAAAATAATTGATGCATTTGAGTTATGGTGTTGGAGAAGACTATTAAAAGAACCACAGACTGCTAGAAGAACAAACAAATCTGTGTTAGAACTTCCAGGATGCTCCTTAGATGTCAGGATGGCGATACTTCAAGAGGGTCCAATCCCTGGAGAAAGACATTACTTACATTAGGTAAAGAAAGTGGAGGGTCAGTGACAAAGAGGAAGACCCCAATAAGATGGATTGGCACAGTGGCAGCAGCAATGGGCTCAAGCTCGACAACAATTATATGCATGCTGCAGGATGGGGCAGTTTTTTGTCCTGTTGTGTATATGGTCACTATGAGTCTGAACTGACTGGAAGCATCTAACAACAATATTCACTGTATTTCTCAAATGTTTTATCATACATAAATTGATAGTTTTCTGTAACTTGAAATATTAGAAAGTAAATAGGAATTATATATGAATGAAAAACAAACTATTATTACAGGTTTTATTTTTTAAGGCCAGGTATTTGTTCTTTTAAGTGATGTCTAGTTGGTTCCAACTCATAACAACCCTGTATAGGGTTTCCAGGGAGTTTGAACTGCCAGCCTTGCAGTTAGCTGCCTAGTGTTTATCCTAAAGTACCTTGCCAGATTCCAAATATTTTCATGTCTAGATTCAATTCAATATATGAGTATGGCAGTCGAGATAAGAAAGCAGCAAGCCGTGTTGAAGGCAATTCATCCGTACATTTTGCATCCTGGATGTTAACCTGTCTCCCACAGTGGAGAAATATATGATCTCTCTCTCTCCTGCTACCCTTTTTTCTTTCTTTCTTTTGTAGCGTGAAGCCTGCTTTGTTGTCTCCCAAAGCTGCAATCCAATCAGACACAGAGTAATTCTCTCTTTCAATGCTTTAGTCTAGTTTAGAATATGAATGCAAACAATATGGCTTTCCCGAGGCAACCTACAAACATCTTTTTCTTTCTATAATAGAGGCAGAGAATAAACATTTCAAGGTTAAAACCTACTTTCCTGTAACAGAAATAATA
Source organism: Chrysochloris asiatica (assembly GCF_000296735.1). Taxonomy (NCBI): domain Eukaryota; kingdom Metazoa; phylum Chordata; class Mammalia; order Afrosoricida; family Chrysochloridae; genus Chrysochloris; species Chrysochloris asiatica. The sequence continues at coordinate 4,900,376 of NW_006408667.1, read as the reverse complement.
TAGCTGGCATTCTCTGGAGAAAAAATAAAATAAAGGGAAAGATCAGCATTTTATAGCCTGCAGTAGACAGAAACTAGTTGAAAAGTAGGTACTTCTTTTAGCATACCATTTCCTCTCTGTGATAATGGAAGTTGATCTTTGTGTCCCACTTAGTCTAATTGCTTTGCCTTTATTTTTAATGAACACCCATTTCAGTTGCTCATTAGGCATGTCTGGGTGGTAATGGATGGCAATATACAATCATCTACAGGTATACTTTCATTAAAGATAAAACGTTTCTGTCAACTGTATTCTTAAGAAACTGCTAAAGGGTTTTATTCTTCCTTTCAATCTTTTTCAGTTGTATCCTTCGAGCTCTATAAGCCCTCATTGAAAAAGAAAGCATTCACAATGTATATAACATAAGAAACCACCCTGAGTTGTTATTATTTATCTGTATACTCCTGGGAACTGAGCATATTGATTTGTGTCTGTGCCTTCATGCCCTACAAACTGGGAAAGGTGTAATCTAAAAAGAGGTATAACATTTTTGATATCATATCAAATTATCTGAGAGCAAAAGTTATCTCAGATTAGTTATTCTCAGAAGGGAAAGTGAAACCACTCTGTCTACACCTTGAAGTGGTTTTAAAACCACACTGAGCCAAAGGAAAAGAGAAATGTGCTAGGTGTGAACCTGGGGCCAAGAAAAGAATGAAGGATTTTAAAGCCAAAGCTGGGGTTTAAATACTTGCTTAGTGTCTTGGGAGCTACTGAACCTTAAGCAAACAATATTAAGACTCTCAGTTCCTTCACAGAGGAAAGGGGTACACCAATATTATCAACAGTGCTTACCTTACAGTACCATGGTGAGACTAAACTGAAAAACCAAAACTGAAAGCACTATGAAATGTGTGGCTAAGTCTATGAGGATACCACATAAGCAAGAGGGAATTTCAAATTAGTGAAAAAAGCATGGTTTAGTCAAATAATTTCATTGAGGCAACTGTCTAATCTTTTGGAAGAATAACAAATTTAGAAGCCTACCTCAAACCTCTGACAAAATTAAGTTGAATCGAAGACTTAAATGCATAGGGCTAACCCCTCAAAGTATTAGAAAAAAATATTTTCAAATATGCTTCTGCTCTTCTAGTAAGAAAGATCTTCTTATATCAGACCATAAAAAGTAAAACACTGCATAAAAATATTTGAATTATTTAACACTTTCAGACTGCAAAAAATAGGCCAAAGCATTCATCCCACGGTTGTCTCTACAGGGTTCAATAATCCATTACAGTGGCTACACAGACCTCAAAGACAATACTCATAGATATGGAGTTTTTAAGGAAGTTAATGGGTTACAATTCAGATCAGACATGCTCATGCAACAGTTGGTCCTGTCAGCTGCTGATAAATGACACACAGCTCCACTGCGCTACAAAACTTAGACAGAAGGCATTTGGCTCTAGCTCCTTGGGTCAGCAAACCGAACTCCCCCATGTAAGTGCCTGGAGGTACTGACTTGAGGAAATTTTCTTAACTTTTTCCCCCATCATATGAAATGGGGATAATCTATTCTATATCATTGCTGTGATAAATAAATAAATGAATACATGTAGAGTTTAATTTAGGACATCAAAAATATGTAAATATCAAACAATAGACTTGATACATAGTAAGTACTTGATAAAGTTCCACAATATTAATAATAAATGATGATGATAATGACTATAAATAATCTCAGAGGTAAGAATAAGGTCTACTCAGGACGAACCCCTTGAGGATGTACTTGAAAAACTCCCAGTAGAAAGACTCATCATAAAGCAACAGTTATCGATCTGACTCTGACCCATAATGCCCCCATATTTATCAGAGTAGAACCATGCTCAATTGCCGGGGACCTGCCTCGATATAGGGGTTCGGTTCACGAGGAGGAGATAC
>NW_006408667.1:4896140-4897701 GCF_000296735.1 Chrysochloris asiatica | reverse complement strand
CAGTCTTACAGGGTCCTCAACACTCAATAGGGATTTCAGTGGCTGAGTTTTCAGAAGTAGATTTCTTTTGAGAGGCATCTGGATGAACTCTAATTGCCAACCATTTGGTTAGTAGCCAATCATCTAATTGTTTGCACTACTCAAGGACAATTTAATATGTGCTGGAGCCCTGGGTGTGCTCTGACCAGAAGATGAACAAGAGTCTCAAATGTTAGGCAAATAAAGGTTTGCTTTTTAAAAAATAGTAGCAAACAAGGCTAGGAGGAAAAGGAAAGAACCCTGTATGGAGAAGTGGGGTAAGAGGGCAACACAACTGACTGGATATTAAATTGTTGTTAAATGCCGTCAAGTCAGTTCTGACCCATAGTGACCCTGTATAGGGTTTCCAAGGAGCTGCTGGTGAGCTTGAACCACCAATCTTGCAGTTCAAATGGCTTTGCAGTCTAACGCATTAACCCACAGCACCACACCAGGACTCCTGGATATTAAATTGTTGTTGTTGTTAAGTGCCATCGAGTCGGTTCCGACCCATAGCGACCCTGTACAGGGTTTCCAAGGGTGTAGAGGATGCTATATTTCTGAGGTCAGCCTGTTCTCTAGGAGGAGATCTTTAAGAGGTGCAGAGTGTTGGTTTTTGTAGGTGTAGAGTGGGTCAAAGTTCAGGGTCTGGGGAGAGGAGAGAAGCTTAATCAAAGTTTACAGAACAAGAATTTTGTTTTTGGTTGATTCATGGGACAAGTGGTTCAGTTAATAATTTATGAAGCACAGAATGGTAATTTAGAGGTCTAATCTGGCCTTTTCATAGGTAAATAAAGGCCATTATTAAGTCTTATCTAAATCTTTGAGTGAAGTTAGTGCCTGCAGTAAAATCCTTTTCCTGAGCATAAAGGGTAGGAGGATTTCTTTAGTCATCATTGATTTTCAGGATCACTGGGTTCAGGTAAAATTCACCATTGTCACCCTCAATGAGGCCTGTCTTTCCTGAATAAATAGTCATGGATGTAGGCTGCTTCCTGGTAAAGTAGCTCCTTCTGGGGAAGACCATTGCCAGAGATGTCAGTTCAATGAACAAAGAGCAAGAAACACTGGTAGCAGCTGGGAAGCCAGTATCTAATCCTGGAAAGGGGAAACTGGCTGACATCCTGTAGCATTCACCAAAAAGCTTCTCATGATGTTTTGTAGGATTCTTGAAATTTTTGAGAATGGACATTGGAAAAATGTAATTTATGCCCTGCCTTCCTTGCTTCTCTGCCTCCCTTGTCTCTTCTTCCTCCTCCCTTGATCACTTATTCCTCTCCTATTGGTGACAACAAGGGAGTGTCTGCTGTTCCTCCAGTTTCAGAACACGGGACAAAAGAAGAAAACATGTTGAATAAGAATGAGTGCTACATTTAATGTATTTAGTCTATGGAATAAAATGAAGATTAGAAATGAGTATTTCATAGTAAGTACCCTTACTATGAAATTAACAACCTGCGATATGCAGATGATACAACCTTGCTTGCTGAAAAGTGAAGAGGACTTGAAACATTTACTGATGAAGATCAAAGAACGCAGCCTT
>NW_006408667.1:4890686-4895470 GCF_000296735.1 Chrysochloris asiatica | reverse complement strand
ACAACAACAACAACAACAACAACCCTTACTATGAAGTCCTTACCAGAGTCCAGGTGTGGTGCTGTGGGTTAATGTGCCAGACTACAAAGCCACTTGAACTGTAATGTCAGTGGTTCAAGCTTACCAGCTTCTCCTCAGAGACCTTATACAGGGTTGCTATGGGTCAGAATCGACTCGATGACACTTTTACAACAACAACAATATACAGACCATAGTTTAGACAGGATATGTGATTTTTCATGGGTCCAATATTTCTATTTTGTTTCCTCTCTGTTTCATAACTGCCATACATACCCTAATTCTACTGTTGTTGACACGAAGCTAGTCTACTTGACTCTCTCCATAAAGGAAAATAGAAAATTGCCTTTTATGTCACAATACTATTTGATATTTTAACAGTTGATTCATTGGTCTCCTGAATGATGTAGTTTTGATTTCCCCAAGACACAGAATTCTAACATTGGTTCAGAAAATGATAATATATGCATTTTAATGTAGTTTTAATATTTGGTTATTATGCTTATTATTTGTTTTGCTTAACTCCTTTATTGTTTAGTGCTCGGCACAGGTCAATTCCTTCTTTAGCAATGCTAACCTTAGACAAAGTTTGAATTTTATATTTATGATCAGAATCACTTTCTTATTGACAGAATTGGCACTTAATCATAGCTTGCCATTTGAGAAATTTGGATTAAATGGGGGCTAAAAGCTGGCATTTGTCATCTACGGAAAAGTAATGGGGTCTTTGGTCTTTCTTTATTCTCCTTCTTTATACTTTCATACTATTTGGAGCCCATGAACTTAACATAGAAATGTTCTGGCTGATTCCCTATAAATCCTTTCATTGCAAGTGTTGTTGCTGTTGTTAATTGCCCAATCTGACTCATAGTGATCCTGTATACACTTTCCAAGGAGTGACTGATGAGCGGTTCACACTGACCTTGCAGTCCAGTGCATTAACCCACAGTGTCACACCGGAACTTCTAATTACAGTTACTAAACTCTAATCCTGTTGTGGCATTGTAGGATAGACACTGGGCTGCTAAAAACAAGGTCAGCAATTCAAACTTACCAGCCACCCCTTGGAAACCATATACAAGGTGTCTATGAGTTGGAACAAACACAAGGGCACTTAACAACAACAACAAATCCATAGATCTGAGTCCTGGTGTGGTGCTGTAGGATAAGCAGTGGAATGCAATGTCAATTTGAAACACAAGGTTAGTGGTTCAAACTCACCAGCCACTGCTCAGTAGTCCTGTATAGGGTTGCTATGAGTCAGAACTGACTCAACAACACTTAACCACAACAAAAAGAAAAAACAATCCATAGACAGTAGTCCTGTTGATCAATCTGGTTAGGCAATTCACTGCTAATCAAAAGGTTGGTCAATTAAACCCATCTAGAGATGTCTCTGAAGATAGGCTTGGCATTCTGCTTCCAAAAGGTCAGTCTTGAAAACTCTATGGAGTTCTGCTCTGCTCATGAGGTTGCTATGACTCGGATTTGAATTGAGGACAACTGTTATATTTTAACCAGAGGTACCACTGACTTCTAGATTTCCCATATCTTTTTGTGGCTTCTCTGTACTTCAGTAAAAAATAAAACAGAGTCAATATTTGGAGGTAGTAAAGGTCAATTACCAGGTCATGCTGTTCAGCCTCAACTAGGCACATCTACTCAGCAATATTTTTCCATCAATATTTACTTGATTGTATGTATTCTCCACTGAAGATGTTTTCACAGATTTTCATTCTCTCAAACAATCAGGGAAGCTGGGTTACATGAAGAAAAATGTGGCATCAGGTTAGGAGGAAGACTCATTAACAACCTGCAATATGCTGATGATACAAACTTGCTTGCTGAAAGTGAAGAAGACTTAAAACATTTAGTGATGAAGATAAAAAATCACAGCCTTCAGTATGAATTGCATCTCATTGTAAAGAAAACAAACCAGCAAACAACATTCTTATCAATGGAGAAAAGATTGAACTTGTCAAGGACTTCATTGTTTTTGGATGAACCATCAACACTCATGAAAGCAGCAGTCAAGAAGTCAAGCGATGTATTGTGTTAAGCAAATCTGCTGCACAAGACCTTTTTAAAGTGTTGAAGAGGAAAGACGTCAGCTTGAAGATTGAGGTATGCCTGACCCAAGCCATGATGTTTTCAATAACCTCATATGCATGTGAAAGCTGGACAGTGAATAAGAAAGACTGTGGAAGAATTGATGCTTTTGAGTTATGGTGTTGGAGGAGAATATTGAAAGTTCCATGGGTTGCCAAAAGAACAAACAGATCCGTGTTGGAAGAAGTTCAGCCAGAGTGCTCCTTGGAGGCCAACATGGCCAAACTTCGTCTCTCATACTTTGGACATATTGTCAGGAGGGACTAGTCACTGCAGAAGGATATCATATTTGGTAAGGTGGAGGGTCAGAGGAAAAGAGGAAGACCCTAGTGAGATGGAATGACAAAGTGGCAGCATCAGTGGGCTCAAGTGTGGCAACAATAATGAGGTTGGCCCAGAATCGGGCAATGTTTCATTCTGCTGTGGAAAAGGTGACTATGTGTCAGTACCAACTCAATGGCACCTAACAACAACAACAACAACAACAGCAACACTAACAATTATATAACATCATGAGAATGCTTCTAAACACCTGGCTGTTTGCATCCCACTTTTCCTAAGTTACTGAAATGTCTCTTGTAAAATGATCGTTGTTCTGTTGTTGTTACTAGGTGCCAATGAGTCAATTCCTATTAATAGTGCCCCTTTGTAGAGTGTTGATTAATGTGTTAACTCATTAACTGATTTCCACTATTCCTTTTCCATTACCCTCACCATTAAACAACGATAATATTTTCTACTTTAAACTGAAATAGTATTTTTTTCTTAGACTTTATTTTTAGATAAGTTTAAGGTTTAGAGAAAAATTATTCAGAAAGTATAATTACATACCTCTTCTCCTGGGCAGTATTCACTCATATGGTATATTTGATACATTTTGAGGAACCAATATTGATATATTATTATTATCTAAAGTCCATAGTTTGCCTCTGGTTTCACTCCAGATTAATCTTTGAAAACATAAAATTCAAATCATTCTTAACATGTTTTCATATTTACTGGCCATCAATATTTATTTTTCTAATGAACTGTTTGCTCAAATCCTTTGTCTAATTTTCTACGAGGTTGTTGCGCTTCTTGGTTTTTATTTTCTTTGTTAAGGAATGAGCATTGCCATAGATGGAGGATCTTTGTTTTTTTTCCATGTCACTTGCCTTCTGATTTTGAGAGTTATATTATTGGAGTTTTATAATTCTTAATGTAATCAATTTTATCTACTTTTATTTTGTGATGTATGGAATTGGTTTCTGTCTTAGATGTATGTCTTTTTCATATATATGTGTTGTTGTTGTTGTTAGGTGCCACCTCCATTCTGGTAACTAGAGGGGATGCCTGAGTGAATGGATACCCCACCCCCACCACTAGAGGGTTCTACTATGCATGCACACAGACCTCCTCGAAATTTAAAGTGACAGTTTCCACTTAAAACCAAATGGCCACCACTTGTTAGTTCAGTTTGTCATACTGTGGTTACTTGTGAGTTGCTATGATTCTGAAAGCTATGCCACTGGTATTTTAAATAACCAGCAGGGTCACCCATGGTGGACAGATTTCAGATGAGCTTCCAGACAAAGACAGACAAGGAAGAAAAATGATGAACTGCTTCCGAATCTTTAGTTACTGAAAACCTTATGAATAGCAGAAAAACACTGTCATATATATGTAGGTACCACAAAAGTTTTGTGGAAAAATGGAATTAAGAGATAATGGATTTTCCATGAATTTTTTGAAGCATCTTCATATATAATTTGCTTAGTGACTATATAATTTATTTCTTTTTAGTATTCAAATTTATCAAGAATTTGCTTTATCATACCTAGTGACATGTGAGAGTCACATGAGATTCTTTTTTTCTTTCAACTTTACTGCAGTGCCATTCACATACAATAAAATGCATTTTCATCTGACCACACAATAATCAATCTACAAAATTTCCATCAATCCAAATAGTTCCGTTCTGCCCCTTTACATTCAATCTTCTACCTAATTTGTCAATCAGATACTGAATTATTTGTTTTCTGTCACCATAGGCTCTAGAATTTGATATACTCTTTAGTGTCTGGTTTTGTCTGCTCTGCATAATGTGTTTAAGACCTACCTATGTTGGAAACAAAGAGGAATAATCAGTAGATGGAAAATATGACCTTTGTGATAGAAATGATGCTGGAGATTCAATGATAGAATTTTGGAAGATTAATGATTTCTTCATTGCAAAAAAGCTAGAAAAACATAAAAGATGACTATACACATGGACCTTACCACCTGAAATACACAGAAATCATATTGACTACATCTGTGGAAAGACACAGTAGAAAGGGCAGCTATGGAACAGACCATCAATTGCTCATATGCAAGTTCAGGCTGATGGCGAAGAAAATTCAAACAAGTCCATAAGAGCCAAAATATAACCTTTAACATATGCCACCTGAATTTAGAGATCCTCGAAAGAACAGATTTGATGTATTAGATAGTAAAGACTGAAGACCAGAAGAGTTATGGGATGACATCAAGAATATCACATAAGATGAAAGCAAAAGGTCATTCAGAAGAAAAGAAAGAAGGAAAAGACAAAACGGATATCAGAAGAGACTCTGAAACTTGTTCTCCAGTATACAAATGCTAAAGCAAATGGAAGAAATGAAGAGGTAAAAGACCTA
>NW_006408667.1:4886553-4890061 GCF_000296735.1 Chrysochloris asiatica | reverse complement strand
AAACTATCAGAAAGATGCTAATCTCTGCTTTATTGACTATGCAAAGACTTTTCATTGTGTGGATCATGACAAGATATGGGCAACATCACGGAGAATGAATATTCCAGAAAACTTAATTGTGCTTAGGAGGAACCTGTACATAGACCAAGAGTCCATTGTTTGAACAGAATCAAGGGGACACTGAATGGTTTAAAATTAGCAAGGTGTGCACCACAGTTGTATTCTTTCACCAAATCTATATGCTGAGCACATAATCTGGAAACTGGATTATACGAAGAAAAGTGTGGCATCAGGATTGGAAGAAGACTCATTAATAACCAGCTACATGCTGATGATACAACCTTGCTTGGTAAAACTGAAGAGGACATAAAATACATCCTGATAAACATCACAGACCACAGACTTCAGTATGGGTTGCACCCCAATATAAATAAGACAAACTTTCTCACCAATGGACCAGTTAATATCCATATAGAGCGAGAAAAGATTGAAGATGTCAAAGACATCATTTTGCTTGGAGCAGCCATCAACACTCATGGAAGCAGCAGTCAAGAATTTCGGTGATATATTTGCATTAGGCAGATCTGCTGTACAAGACCTCTTTAAAGTGTTCATGAAAAAAGATGTCAGTTTGAGGAATAAGTTATGCCTTACCAAAGCCATTGTACTTTCATATGCATATGAAAGTTGTGCAGTGAATAAGGAAGAGAGTAGAAGAATTGATGAATTTGAGTTATGGTGGTGGTGGTGGTGTTCTTAAGTGCTGTCAAGTCTATTTCAACCCCTAGCGACCCTGTATAGGATTTCCAATGAGCGGCTGGTGACCTTGCAGTTCAAATGACTTTAAGTCCAACGCATTAGCCCACAACACCACACCAGGACTCCCTGTGGTGTTGTAAGAGACTAGTAAAAGCACCATGGACTACCAAAAGAACAAACCAATCTGTGTTGGAAGAAGTACAGTCAGTATGCTACTTGGAAACCAAGATGTCCAGACTTTCTCTCTCATACGTCAGACATTCTCATACGTCAGAGACTTTCTCTATTATACATCAGGAGGGACCATTCACTGTAGAAGGGTATCATGTTTGGTAAATTGGAGGGTCATAGAAAAAGAGGAAGATCACTAACAAGATGGATTGGCACAGTAGCAGCAGAAGTGAGCTCAAACGTAGCAACAATTTGGCCTACCATGTGCAGGTGAATCTATTCTAGAGACTACTGTGATAGGTATGAACCAGTCACAAGTCCCATTTCTCCCTGACTTCAGGGAGATTTTTCTAATAGTGATTCTGATTGTTACATAGTCTGCTTTTCCATTTATAAGGTAATTTAAAACTGTACATATTATATCTAAAATTCAATTTCTTTTTTCTTTTTAGATAATATGACTCCTTCATCCGCTTAAAAGAGATTTTTCATTCATTTGTTTTTGCTGTTGATAATCATTTAAAGTAGTTATTTCAACCTGTGTTTCTTGACTTTTCTACTTTAGGTTAACATCTACATGCTGCTAAACCACAGAAAGAACGTATTGTCCTCTGTCTTCCTTCCTCTTCTGCCCGTTCCTCCATATACTGGTTTTTATTTGTATTATGTTTAAATTGTTAATATTTAGTATTTTCTAATATTTATCTTCTGAAACTATAGTTGCCTATATTTTATCTTAGTGTACCATTTAACTAGATTAAACCATCACCATCTATCTATTTGTTGTTAAGTGCCGTCGAGTTGGTTCCGACCCATAGCGACCCTGTACAGGGTTTCCGAGGGTGTAAATCTTTACGGGAGTAGAAAGCCTCATCTTTCTCCCGCGGAGCGGCTGGTAGTTTCGAACCGCTGACCTTAAGGTTCGCAGCCCGATTCGTAACCACTACGCTACCAGAGTAAACCATGTTTATTAGTAGTTTTTTCTTTTATTGTTTTCTTTTGTATATTAATCTTGTCAGAAATAACTCATTTATATGCTATGAGTTATTGAATGTTTGAGAATACATATCAATTCCCATTATATTTGAATAATAATTTTTTACCTAGATTCATTCTATCATTGAATTTATGTCATATTCTTGTAACTTGGGGCTTTTTAGTTCTCCAAATGAATATGAATCTCTGGAAACTTACTTTTCCTTTACAAAACTGCCCTCCAGTAACCCTAAGGTGTCTCCTCCATAAGGCCACTCCTGATCTTCTAGTCACAGGAGAGAAGCACTGAAACATGAGACTTTGTCTTTTTATGTATCAGTCCAGAGAGAAGGAAGAGGAATTAGACTGCACATCTGGGTGCCCTTCTCTTCTGAGCCCCCTTTTTCAGAGTGTTCTCATTTGCTGTTAGAGAATACTTCTGAGAAACTGTGATTTATTTTTTCCCCCTCTTACTCTTCAACTTACGAGCTCTGGTAGCATAGTGATAACAAATTGGGCTGTGAACTGCAAGGTCAGCAGTTTGAAACTACCAGTTGTTCCATGGGAGAAAGATGAGGCTTTCTGCTTCTGTAAAGAATTGCAGCCTTGGAAACCCTGTACAGGGTCGCTATAAGTCAGAACCGACTCCATGGCACATAGCCAACCAACTCTTCAACTTACCTACCAAACAGGAAAGTAGTTTGAGACTATCTTCCATAGTATTAGTGCTACTCAGATAAACCATTCGTCCTCTGAGTTCAGGACCAATCAACAAATTTAGCTTGTCATACTCTTAATTTAGATATATTAACATTTTAAGTAGATGTATAGTTTGTTCAGTAAAAGTTCTATCCCTATCACTTTTCTGTTTGTTGGAACTTTTATAATACTTTCACAATTCAAAAATTGAGTTTAATTATTTCAATTTTATGGATGAAAAAATTGAAACCCAGAGAGGTTAACTCATCTGATACAGGCCATGTATCTAGAATGACATAATTAATTAACTGAGTCTCTCCGGCACCATTACCTCTGCTTTTCTATAGTATGGTACATGAGCTGAAAAAAATCATATGCTTCTAAGACCATCATAGGATCACTTCCTGTCCTTGTTGACTTTTTCCCTTTTATCCTATATAGGCCTACACAACTAACTACTCAGTTTACAAGATCCTTGGAGATGTTTTTTATGCTTATTCATTCAACCAGCACTTTTTTTCTTTAAGGGAATTTTTTTTTTTTTTTTCTTTTTAGGAACTTTTTTTCTTTAAGGGAACTTCATAGTAGAAATTGCAAGTACCACACACATATCGTCGCTGGACTCACTGCTAAAGGTTGCCTACAAGAAACATGAGTTCTGTCTTCGGGTTTAATATTTTCTTGTCTCAGTAGCATATTCAAACTGTACCCATAACAAACTAGCCTTAAAAACAGTGTTAGGCCCCTTTGTGACCTAATCCAGTAGGAGACCCCAAAAGATCAACAGGACTCTAGTTCGATGCAATAGCAAGAGGTTTATTTCCAACGCGCTGGGGTCCACCTTCACAGACTCCTAAAACAGGAGACAAAGGCGACCCCGACTTACTATACACACAAGTTTTTA
>NW_006408667.1:4873155-4885273 GCF_000296735.1 Chrysochloris asiatica | reverse complement strand
CTTTAACACAAGGGAGTGGGGGAGACAAATACACACATACATAGTCAAGTCTTACTATTCATGCTATTTGTTTTCTATAAAGTTGCCACAAAAACCGTGGTGCTGTAGGATAAGTTTTGTACGGTACTGTACTGTAAAGTGGGTGTTTCAAGCCCACCACCAGTTCCCTGGAAAGCGTATACAAGGTCACTATAAGTAGGAACCAACTTGATCGTACTTAAAAACAACACCAAACCATTACACTAAGGAAAAGACAAGATGTGGTTCTTGCATGATTCTGATCGCAATATTTTCGTTAACTAATAAACACATAAAATTATTTTATATATGCTTCTGAACTATTGGGGAAGTGACTCTGTGTTCACAGTGAAGAGTTTTAGTCAGCCTCTACCCACAAGGGAGAATGCCACATTGAAGGAATGTCATAAAAAAAATGACAGATGAAAGATAACAGTGTTCTTGTCAGTTGATATTGGCAGCATCTGAGCACTGAACATGTGGGAAGAGAGGATCCCAGTGATTTAGAAAGTTATCAAGAGTTTATTAGCTGCATTTTCCATAAAGAAGAAGTAAAGATTAACTTGCTAACAGTATATTTGGGAGATCCAGGTTCCAAGTTCAGAAAAAAAAAATCAATGTGAAGTAAGGGCACATGAAAAGCAATGCAACAGGCTGTGTCACTTTCCCAGTTCTGGCTTCACAACAAGCTGGGGAAGTAAAGAGTCTCTCAGCTAGCTTATTGTCAGAATGTGGGTTTTCTCTAAAAGATTTGGAAGAAAGAACTGAGTAGTTAATTGAATAGGACGTCTCCTAAGTTCTCATTGGTGTGATACAACCACTAAGCATCTGCATTGCATTACCAGTCCTTTTACAGCTATTTAAAGAGCCATAAACTACATCATGCATTATCCAAAGCCAACAGAAGAGTGACAATATGGTGTGGCTAGTGAACCAGCAGAGAGAAATGAGACAAAAGCTGAGAAAATCTGAGGTGGTACATTGGTTCCTGTGTCAATATAAAGGCTGAGAAGCTAAAATAATGCACTGTTGCTTTGTGACTCTTTATGCCCACCTCACACAATTCCAGGAGAAAAAGAGGGCAGACTTCAAAAAAAAGAAGTCCCATTTAACATACTTTTGGGCAAAATAGGAGTATTTGGAATAGCAGTCCATTTAACATACTTTTGGGCAAAATAGGAGTATTTGGAATAGCAGTCCATACTAAGAGTCATATAGAGCAAGCCTGTAGCAAATCCAGACTAGACCTAGTCCAGTGTCTATGTTTTAATAGTTGGATGCAAGGGTACACTGATGGGCAAAGGTGGGTGCTCAGGGAAATTTCAAGGATACCATGGGAGCTATGTCAGATATGAGGTTATCTGAAAGAGTGGACTTTCAAGACCAGGAAGGTGAAAAATAAGCTCTTACCTTAGGAAAAGAGCAAGTTGGACTTGGAATGCACATTCATGAGTCCATGGATAGAAGCAGAAGAGAGTCAAGTATGTAAGAAAATGAAAATAATTAACATTTATTCTATGAATATTGTATCTCAGGCTTTGTGGGATATTTAAGAGGGTAAGCCAAAAATATTGCTATAAGATCCTAGAAACCTTGATTAAACAAAAATAGCAAAATGTGAAACTATAGTTTCTCAACATATCTTCCATCTAGGCTTGTACACCTCTGAAGGCAGTATTCCTAGCTCCCTAATCTTTCCTTGCAGAATGAGCAGGAAAAGTATCATAATGAAAAAATTTTGGGGGTGTAATTTTCTAAGCATTGTTTTCATCAATGCAAATTTCAATTTTGTTGAAACATCTTCCTAATAAGCCCCATGATGATCCTGTGTCCTTTGAGAAAATATATTAGTATGACCCTTTTGGGGTTTTAAAGAACAATCACTATCATTTTTACAGCAGTATATTACCAGGCCTTTGTTCCATGGTGCTGCTGGTAGGTCTGGACTAACAAGAGCAAACAATTTTTACCAAGAGACCCTTCTACCATATAATAAGTGGCTTGAAGAATCTCTTTCATTGAGTCACTTACAACTCTTAGTGGCCCTATAGGACAGGGTAGAACTGCCCTATATTTTTACCTAGGCTGTAATCATTACTGAAGCAGACTGCCATAGCTTTCTCCCATAGAGCACCTGGTGAATTTGAACTGACAACCTTTTGGTTAGCAGCTGAGTGCTATAACCACTGTATTATCAGGGCTGATTTCAGTGGTTTGAACCAACTGAATATACTCTTTTACTTTTCACAGAGCCAAAAGATTGCAATAATTTTGGTTCTTTCTGGACGATTTAAAAAAGAATATTTTCCACACTTCTCTTCTGTCTTCTGTGATTGCCAGCAATTCATAGCATTCGTTGGCTTGTAGCTGCATTACTCTCATCTGTTTCTCCATTTTCATACGGTCCTCCTCCACCGCAAATGTCTCTGTATCTTCTCTTTTTCTTAAAAGGACAATAATCATTGGATTTAGGGTCTATAATAGTTAAGATTTTGTGTCAACTGATGGAGCCAGGATTGTCAGTGGTTTGATGGTTGAGAATTAAAGTTAACTTCATGATGAGATCTAACACAATGTAATCAACTCTATGATGAGCTCAGCTATGAGCATCCAATCAATTGAAGGGAAGCTTCCTTGGGGATGTGGCCTGTTTAAAGTATATATTAGACACTCCAACAAGGCTTGCTTGCTTTCTGTTGCATCTGGATCTTGAATCTGGCTTGTCCTCTAACCTCCACTTCATTGAGCTTGAGCCAGTAGCATGTTCTATTTTCTGTCAACCCTGGGAGTCATCAGCAGCTTGCCTTCTTACCATCTGGAACTGCCTGCCTTGCCTGCTGGCTGGCCTGACTACCTGTTACCTGTCCTGCTGATCTTGGTTTATCAGCTCTGCAGCTACAAAAATCAGAAGCTTCTGACCTGACATCTAACCCACAAACTTGAGACAAATCACCTTACAACTGTGTGAGCCATTTCTTGATAAAACCTGTTTATATATATAAATGCTGTTTAAAATAGTTGGCATGCACAGAAATCAAATTAACTATAGCTGTGGGAAGAGGTAGTGGAAAATCTCCATATACTCAGGAAAAAATAGGGTTGGCTAGACCATGGAATAGATCATTAATTACTTATGTGCAAGTTCAGGCTGAAACTGAAGAACATTAAAGCAAGTCTGCTAGAGCCAAAATATGACCAGGAATATTTCCCACCTGAAGGTAGATATCATCTCAAGATCAGATTGAATGCAATAAAAACTAATGACCCTAGACCAGAAGAACTGTGGGATGATATCAACATTATACAGAAAGAAAGAAAAAAAAAATTATGAGGAAAACAAAAAAGAAGGAAAATACCAAGATGTATGCCAGAGGACACTCTGAAACTTGATCTCCTGTGTAGAGATGCTAAAGCAAATGGAAGAAAAGAGGAGGTAAAAGAGCTGAAAAGAAAATTTAAAAGGACAGCTCTAGAAGACAAAATCAAGTATTATAATAAAATGTGCAAATACCTGGAGTTAGAAAACCAAAAGGGGAGAACACACTCAGCATGTCTTAAACTGAAAGAACTGAAGGAAAAATTCTAGTCTTGAATTGAAATGGCTGATGTGCAACCATTTCAAGAGGTAGCGCATATGATCAAAAGCTAGTGGTACTGAAAGAAGAAGTCCAAGTTGCACTAAAGGGTTTAGCAAAGAACAAGGCTCCAGAGATTGATGGAATACAAATGGAAATGTTTCAATAAACTGATCAATCCTGGATGCACTCACTCATCTATTCCCAAAAAATTGGGAGACAGCTAGTTGACCAACTGATTGGAAGAAATTCTTATTTGTGTCCATTCCAAAGAGAGGTTACCCAACAGAATGCAGAAATCGTCAGATAATATCATTAATATCACATACAACTAAAATTTTACTAAACATAATTTTAAAATGTCTGCAACAGTACATTGACAGGGAACTGCCAGAGGTTTAAAATGGATTCAGAAAAGAAAATGCAATGAAGGATACAGTTTCTGATGTTAGATGAATCTTGGCAGAAAGATATTTTCCTATACATTATTGATTATGCAAAGGCTTTTGACTATGTGGATCATGAAAAATTGTGGGCTATGTTTTGGAGTATTGATATTCTGGAACATTTACATGTGCTCATCAAGAACCTGTAGACAGACCAAGAGGCAGTCGTTCAGACAGAACAAGGGGACACTGAGTGATTTTATAACAGTAAAGGTGTGCATCAGGGTTGTATTTTTTTGCCATACTTATTCAATCTGTATATCTGAGTAAATAATCTGAGAATCTGGATTATTTGAGGAAGAATATGGCATTAGGATTAGATGAGGAGTCATTAACAACCTGCGGTATGCAGATGATACAAACTTGCTGAAAGCAAAGAGGATTTACCTACTGATGAAGATTGAAGACCACAGTCTTTAGTATGGATTACACCTCAATGTAAATAAATAAATAAACAAACAAACAAATAAATAAATAAATAAATAAATAAATAAATAAATAAATAAATAAATAACATCGTGGCAAACTGAGAAAAGATTAATATTGTCAAATACTTCATTTTTCTTGGATTCACTATTAACACCCATGGAAGCATCAGTCAAGAAATCAAATGATGTATTGCATCGGGCAAATCTGTTGCACAAAACTTCTTCTTTAAAGTATTGAAGAGCAAAAATGACAGTTTGAGAATTAAGGTGCACCTGACCCAAGCCATGGTAGTTTCTAAAGTTGGACAATGAATAAGGAAGACCATAGAAGAATTAATGCATTTGAGTTATGATATTGGAGGAGAGTATTGAAAGTTTTGGGCTGCTAAAATAACAAATAAATCTGTGTTGGAAGTACAGCCAGAATTCTCCTTGGAAACCAGGATGGTAAGACTTTGTCTTTCACATCTCTGACATATTATCAGAAGGTACCAGTTCCTAGAAAAGGACATCATGGTTGGTAAAATGGAGGGTCAACAAAATAGAAGAAGACCCCCCAAAGAATGAATTGGTACAGTGGCATCAGCAATGGACTCAGGATAAGAGTAACCAGTGTTTGTTTTTTTGTTGTTGCTGTTGTTGTACATAAGATGTCTAGAAGTCAGACCCAACCCAGGAGCACATGACAATAACAAATATATACGTTTATAAGCTTCACAGATTTCACTTCTCTAGAGAACCCAGCCTTAGATATGTCCAAGATGATCTCATCTTAAGATTTTTAATTATATCTGTACTGATTGATTCCCATGCAAAGTAATATTCTGAAGTTCATAGTGAACATAAATTTGGGGGTGGATACTATTCAACCAGAAGTGTCTAGATAGTATAAACAGATAACATAATCAACTATTAACCAAAAGGCTGACAGTTTGGGTCACCCAGTGGTGCCTCAAAAGGAAGGTCTAGCAATCTACTTCCAAAAAAACAGTTATCCACCGAATACCCTAGGAAGCATCATTCTTTGGCCTACATGAGATTTCCATGGACTGGGATCTACTTTATGGCACTTGCTTTTGTTTGGTGTTGTACTATTCAACCCACTACATCCAGGTTGTACAGACAATATAAGAAACAAAGCCAAAATTTTACTTTGGGAAGTCAGTGCAAATTTTACTTTAGGAAGTCTGTGCAAACAGGAAGGATGTTGACTGTCACCAATATCAAGGAAAAGCCCAAGAGCTCTAGGTTTAGCACAACAACTTATAGTATCCAAGGTTCTATCTATGTTCCCCCAGAACACTTTCAGAAAGTCAAGGAAGATAGCCTTGAAATATACCCTGTGCAACAAGTGGAAATGACTCTAGAACTTTGCCTAGACTTGTTTCTGCAATTTATGTAATGCAAGTGCAATACACAGATTTCCAAACTGAATAAATTATTAAAATAGGACCTATCAATTTATTTCAACATCTCTAAATTCTCAAAGGAAACTTTCAAAACGGAGTACATCATGTATTAGTTGACATTTATTGACAAAATGGCCAGTACTGTTAAAAATCATATATCCTGACAATAAAAAAGTAAGTGACAAAAAGTTAGAATGGAAAACATTGCCATGACTTAGAAATTCTTACTTAGGGAAGGTGATTTAGTCAGTTGTTGTTGTAAGTGCCTTTGTGTCAATTCTTAATCATGGTGATCCATGTAGGGTTTCCAATGAATGGCTGGTGGGTTTGAACTGCCACCCTGCAGTTAGTAGTCCAGTACTTAACCCACAGTTCCACAATGGAAAATATAAAGGTGTAACTAATATTTCAGCTCTCCGGGGTAGGGTTATCATTTAAATGATTTCCTTTTCAATGGTTTCATTGTTTCCAGCTTTGTTTTGAAAAGTCACTATTTTTTAATTCTGGTTGAAACCTGTGGCTGTCAAGTGAATTCTGACTCACAGTGAGTAGGGTTTTCTTACCTGTAATCTTTTATGAAAGCTGATAACAAGACTTTATTTAAATGTAAGCCATCTTTGCAACCCAGGTAACTTATTTTTCAATAGTGGTGTCAGTAAGCACTGTTGTTGTTATGTTGTTAGGTGACATCAAGTAGGTTCCTATATGTGCATCATATTTCATATGATGACAACTTTGCTTGATTGCCTTAATCCAGAATGGCCAGATATCTTTAGAGAGTTGGAGAATTTACCAGGCAAAAGCAGACGTGTCTGGTCTATATTTGGTATTTTTCTGTCTTCAAAGTACAGCTCTGAGATCTTTAAAAAAAATAAATAAATAAATAAATTAAAAATAAGATAGAAGTGCTTTAAAGGGAACTTGATTTTGATAGCAATTAACTATAAATTAGCTTTCTCACTTTCACGTTATTATTAATAGGCTGACTGCAATTTAAATTTCATCAAGGCTTGATTTGAATCTTTTAACTTCAAAGCACTAATAATCACTTGTGAAAATCTTTACCTGACTTGTTTCTCTTTTATACTTTGAACAACAACAAAAGTTTTCTTTTGAAGAAAATGCTTCAAGAGAAAGGCTAAATGTCTATTTCATGTTGGATATAGACGCAATAAAGAAATGCATAACCCCGAGACACTAACATTAACAGTGTATTTGAAAGAAAGAAAAAGTTGGTGGAAGAAATTCAGCGTGTGTTTCTGAGCTCTCTTTTTTAATTTGACAGATGACAACTAATAGAGAGGCATGTCTTTGAAGGACAATAACGTTCAGCCTAAATCTTTGAGGTACCCACAGAACTTTCACCATTCATTAATGTTTACTGAAATGCCTTTTAGAGTGACTCACTCATCTGGAGTTGCAAATGAGCAAACAATTTGAATACTTGCCACCTTTTCCTCTTAACACAAATGTCCTGTAAATAACTAGCTGATATTGGGGAAAAGTTCCTATGCTTTTGTTAAAATAATAATATTAATAATAATAATATCTATGAATCTATGTATAGTTGGGAGAAAGTAGCACATAATTGGTGGCAAATTTCTTTCTCTACCAACACTTTCGTAAATGTTTCTCTTGCTTCTTTAATTCATCTTTCTTGTTGTCTTTATTTTTCCGTTTTCTAGTTTTTCCCAGGAGCTTCTTCCTTGTATTTTTTTCATGCCTTAGTCCAGTCACATCCTTATTGCTCATAGGTATGTTGTTGTTAAGTGTTGTCAAGTCGGTTCCGACCCATAGTGACCCTGTACAGGGTTTCCAAGGCTGTAAATCTTTAGGGGAGCAGAAATTCATCTTTCTTCTATGGAGCAGCTGGTAGTTTTGAACAGCTGACCTTAAGGTTCGCAGCCCGATTCGTAACCACTACGCTACAACAGCTCCTTGTTCATAGGCATACTATATGAAAATGTTAGTTTCTTTTTTCCTTATTGTTGTCAGGCTATTCTGACTCAGAGAAACCTTGTATAGGGTTTCTGAGGAGCAGTTGGTGGAGTTGAACTGCTGACTTTGCTCAGCATACAGGTTGAATAAGTATGGTGAAAGAATGTAACCTTGCCGTACACTTTTCGTACTTTTAAACCATTCAGTGTCCCCATGTTCTATTCCAACAACTGCACCTTTGTCTATGAACTGGTTCCTCATGAGCACAATTAAGTGTTCTGGAATACTCATGCTTCATAATGTTGTCCATAGACTGTCATGATCCACACAATCAAAAGACTTTGTGTAGTCAATAAAACACAGGTAAACATCTTTCTGATATTATCTGCTTTCAGCCAAGATCCATCGGATGTCAGCTATGATACCCCTCATTCCACAGCCTTTCTGAATCCTGCTTGAACCTCTGGAAGTTCTCTATCAATATATGCTTGCAGCCATTTCTGTATTTCCTTTAGTAAAATTTTATTCGCCTGGGATATCAAAGAGATTGTCCGATGATTTCCACATTCCATTGGTCACCTCTCTATGGAATGGGCACAAATATGGATCTCTTCCAATCAGTTGGCCAGATAGTTGTCTTCCAGATTTCTTGGCAGAGATGAGTGAGTGTCTCCTGTGCTGCCTCACTTTCTTGAACATTTTCAATTTTTATTCCATCAATTCCTGGTGCCTTGTTCTTTCCCAATTCCTTCAATGCACCTTGGACTTCCTCCTTCACTATCATTGGCTCTGGATCATATGCTACCTCTTGAAACAGTTGAACATTAACCATTTCCTTTTAGTACAGTGACTCTGTGTATTCCTTCCATCTTCTCTTGATGCTTTCTGCATCATTCAATAATTTGCCCAGAGAATCTTTCAGTAACTAAACTGGAGGCTTGAATTTTTTTCTTCAGTTTCCCCAGCTTGAGAAATGCTGAGCGTGTTCTTCCTTTTTGATTTTCTGATTCCAGATCTTTGCACATTTTGTTGTAATATTGGGCTTTATCTTCTCAAGCTGATCTTTGAAATTTTATGTTCAGCGCTTGGACCTCCTCATTTCTTCCATTTAATTTAGCATCTCTACGCTGGAGAACAAGTTTCAGTGTCTCTTCTGACATCCATTTTGACTTTTTCCTTCTTTCTTGTCTTCTTAATGACTTTTTGCTTTCCTAATGTATGATGTTCTTGATGTCATCCCACAACTCTTTTGGTCTTTAGTGTTTAATTTATCAAATCTGTTCTTCAGATGATGTCTAAATACAGGTGGGATATAGTCAAGGTCATATTTTGGCTCTCGTGGACTTGCTTTCATTTTCTTCAGCTTCAGTCTGAAATTGCATATGGGTAATTGATGATCTATGTCAGGATCTGCCCCGGTCTTGTTTTTGACTGATGATATGGAGATTTTCCATCATCTCTTTCCGCAGATGTAGTCAGTTTGGTTTCTATGTATTCCATCTGGTGAGGTCCATGTATATAGTTGTCTCTCATGCTGTCTAAAGAAGGTATTTGAAATGAACAAATACTGATTTTGCAGAATTCTATCATGCGTTCTGAAGCATCATTTCTAAAACCAAGGCCATATTTTCCAACTACTGGTCCTTCCTCTTTGCTCCCAACCTTTGCATTCCAATCACCAGTAATGGTCAATACACCTTATTTGCCTGTTTGTTCAATTTCAGATAGAGGAAGTTGATAGAATTTTTCTATTTCATCATCACTGGCTTTAGTGGTTGGTGTGTAAATATGAATAATAGTGGTATTAACTGGGCTTCCCAGTATGCACGTGGATATTATCCTATCACAGACAGAGTTGTACCTCATGACTGATCTGGGTATGTTTTCTTGACAATGAATGCAACACCATTCCTCTTCAATTTGTCATTCCCAGCGTAGTAAACCATATGTTCATCAGATTCAAAATGGCTAATACCAGTTCATTTCAGCTCACTAATGCCTAAGATATCAATGTTCATGTGTTCCATTTCATTTTTGACAACTTTCAATTTTCCTAGATTCATACTTCGTACATTCCATGATCCGATTTTTAACGGATGTTACTGCTGTTTCTTGTCATTTTGAGTTGTGCCCCATTAGCAAATGAAGGTCCTGCAGGCTTTTTTCCTACAGGATTTACTCCATTCACGTCATCACAGTCAACTTTACTTTGAGGAGGCAGCTCTTCCCCAGTCACATTTTGAGTGCTTTCCAACGTCAGGGTTTCATTTTCTGGCACTGTATCTGACAGTGTTTCTCTGTTGTTCATAAAGTTTTCAGTGACTAAGTATTTGGAAGTAATTCATCACTCCTTTTTCCTAGTCTGACTTCATCTGGAAGCTCATCTGAAGCCTGTCCAACATGGGTGACCCTGGAATTTAATACATAAATACCCATGGTATTTAAAATACCAGTGGCATAGCTTTCAGATTCACAGCAACTCACAAGCCACCACAGTACGACAAACTGACAGATGAATGGTGGAGTCCTATTTAGCAGGTAATCTGAGTTCAAATCCTGCTCTGTCATTTACCAATTTTGTCAGTTTAGATATTTGATTTAACCTCTGTGTCTTATTATTACCAGTCCTATTTAGCAGGTAATAATAAGACACAGATGTTAAATCAAATATCTAAACTGACAGAATTGTTAAATGGTAGAGCAGGATTTGAACTCAGATTGTATGGCTGAAAACCTGAGCTGAAAACTGTTACACTATTTCCTCTTACTTCTGTGTTCTCAGCCACAGGTCATACAGACAATTTAAAATGGGAAATAAATGCTTCAAATAAATATAGCAGCAGAATAGTTCAGCAAATCTTGCTAAAACTGTCTGTTGTGTTGTTCACAGACAAGAATGAAGCTCTTTTTATTAAGACAGTGTTTAAATAAACATTTTTATCACTTTGCATTTCCATATGAAAAGCAAGTTAGATTGTCCCTGCTTGTGTTTAAAAATGAATCCAGTTTCCTCTCTATATGTCTCTGTATAAGAAAAAGGTGATCTGTGTGTGGAAGAGTAATGCATTATCCAGGCGCTTTTTATGATTGGGCTTCACATTCAGAAAACCTTTGCCATGGAAACATCTGGAAAACAGATCAAGCAGACAGTATATTATACAAGAGAATCTACTTAATTCAGATGTTCTTTTAAAATGGGCCACCCTGTTCATACCAACTGTGTGCATTTAAAAGCATATGAGCAATAAAATGTTTCATGTTTAAGCAATCGGTTTTTCATTATTCTCACATATTTATCTGTATTACTTTATTTCCCATCTTTCCTTTTTCTATTATCAACTGTGCCTTGAGTTAAAGCCTGGTTATTGTTGTTGTTGTTGTTAAGTGCAATAGAGTAGATTCTGACTCATACTGACCCTTTATAGAGTTTCCAAGGCTATAAATCTTTGCAGGAGCAGAAAGCACCATCTTTCTCTTATGGGTAGATTCAAACCATCTACTTTGTGGTTTGTAGACCAGTGCTTATCCTATGGTGTCACTGTACTCCCTAACACATGGTTAAGCATCCTCTTTTCACATCTTCTTTTCCCATGAAAGTAGTTAATGCCAAGAAGAACCTGATAAATGGGAAGGAATGTGGAAGTACCTCCTGTATAACTGAGTAGCAGTCCATGAAGAAAAAGTCTGTTAAGCCTATACCAATGGCTCTTAATTGAAAATTAGTATGAGCAATAGTTATAAAGCCTTTTCACAAATCTTGGACCTCACTTTTCTTTGATTCATAAATTTTGGAGAAATTCAGAGAATGAATATATTTTTAAATCTTCCCAAGTTTGATGTAAACTTCTTGTGAAAAATATTTCTATATATCAATGTTTCCAAAGGTGTCTTAATAACAAGAGTGGTGCAAGGCTACTAGTTAAAAATAAAAATTCTCCGGTCCTATTGGAGAATGTAAGTTTTGTAAATTTGGAGGGTAAAAGGGCCAGTTCATGTTCTCATTTGGCACATTTCAAATTCAATGCACTAAATCAGTATTTCATTATAATATCTGGTAAAATACATTATAATGGTTGCCTTACAAAGAAAAATATTGCATACAATAATTCCCCAGTTGGAGATTCTCAAAATACTTATTAGCACAATAAAGATTCTTAAAAAAATTAATGAAAAGAAAGAAACCTGTTAACATTGTTTGACCTACATTTTTTTTATTGTGAAACATATGTTCTTTTCTCACACTTTTACTATGTATTTGTTACTACATATGTCTAACTCATTGATGTTTTCAAATCCATACTTTG
>NW_006408667.1:4861300-4871899 GCF_000296735.1 Chrysochloris asiatica | reverse complement strand
TTGTTGTTGTTAAGTACCGTGGAGTCGGTTCCGACTCATAGTGACCCTGTACAGGGTTTCCAAGGCTGTAAATCTTTACAGGAGCAGAACACCTGGTAGTTTTGAACTGCTGACCTTGCAGTTCACACCCCAATTCATAACCACTACGCTACCAGAGCTCCTTATTCTTGGGGATGAAGTAATTTCCTCAATGTGTCCCTTCTGTTGCTGTTAAGGTTAACCTCTGTATCTGAAAAATGGGTGCATAGGTTTCAATCCCAAAGAAAAGCCCTGTAGTGGGTAACTCTGTCTGATTGGTTTATGTATAGGTACCCTCCTATAACAAAAAGGGAATCATGTTTACTATAATACAGCTGGGACAATGTACAATCTAGATTATGGGAAAAATAACCTTTGAATGGATCCTTTAATTATTATACCATTTTACAGCTTGAATTATTTAATTGCTGTGCCAGATTGTCTATCTGTTTATAAAATTACTTTTTGTTTTTGTACTGTATTTATATTTAAGAAACTGAAAACAGCCAGGAATTCCAAGAGTATGTAGGCTATGTCATGTATATGTAATGCATTTATGTTGCCAAAAATAAATATGAAAGCCATGAAAAATGAATACAGATGAATGTTAGGTGAACAAGTGAAAACACAGGGTTCTAACAGGACTATATGTGAATATACAAAGAAATGAATGGTTGCTTTTACGTGAAGTGTAGCTTTTGATTGTAGAATTCTTGTTATGGCTTCTGGTGCACCAGTGTCTCCTACTAGGGAAAAGTATAGCCTGACTGAGTGAACCAGCCCTGCCTTATTCAGCCACAGAGGAAAGCAGTTTAGAAGTAATTTCTCTATCCCATAGGCTGCAAAGGACCCATTTCAGTTGAGGGCTACCCAGAACAGAGGAAGGACAATACCCTCTCTGGCAGATGCCCATAGCATTGAATCTGGAAGGACAATCTGTCTGATATTACTAAGCACATACTACTGTCTCTACATTGGACTTGCTAAATAAGGAAAACCCAAAACCTTCTGATTGAGACGACCCAGCCAAAAATGACAGATTTAATAACCACTAGTTTTGATAACCATCATCCTAATTGGCAAATATTCAGGATACTGACCATTAATGAAAGCAGGCTGGTCTTAGTACTAATCTATAGAGAAAAACCCAAAGGGACCAAGACTCTGGCTAAGGAAATTCCTCTAAATGAGCCAAATTATAATCTAAATGACAAAGGGTCTGGTGCAGCTGTAAACCTGTAAAAGGTGCATTCTTAGAGGTCTGAAGAAGGGAGTTCCAAAACAAAATCACTTGCACATAATACAGGCAGTTCAGCAGGAGCCAACTGAAGACCCCTCTGAATTCTTCAAATGAATCTACCAGGCTTACTGTAAGTACACAGAGCTTGATCCTGAGAACTCAGCAAATGTCCCAATGGTTAACTTTAGATCCCAAAGTGCCCATGATATCAGAAACTGCAGAAATTTGACAAGGCAATTGACATACATTCATCCCAACTGGTCAACATTGCCTTCAAGGTATTTAGCAGCCAAGAGCACAAGAAGTCTCAGGATTTTACTGTCTTTCTAAAGACTATTACAGGTAAACTTGTGGGGCCCCAGGGAGGACCCCCAAAAGGAAAGGGGGCCTTAAGCAAGGACTAATGTGCGTATTGCAAAAAATATGGGCACTGTAAAAATGATTGGCCAAATCTCAGGAGAGGATGTGGCAGGAAAAGCTACCCTCTAACTCAACAGATGCTTGAACAAGCTTCATTGTCTGCAGAAGGTGCCTGGGGAAGTAGGGGACCCAGTATGATTTGGAATCAACCTTTGCCATCCCTATTGCTTTCCCCCTGCCCCCCCCCCCCCATACACTAAAGAACCTCAGCTAAAAGTAGCAATGGGGACAAACTGGATTTTTTTGTAGATCAGTACACCTCTGACTGCCCCATCATCCCATTTAGAGACAGTGGCTGAGGTCTCAAGGAGGCCTGAGGACCAGTTCTTCCGGAAACCCCTAGACTGCTTCATTGGGGAAAAGAAAATGACATACCATGTCCTGTATATGCCTGACTGCTTGGTCCCCTTACTGAACTGGACCTGCTTCCAAAGTTACATGTTCAAATAAGCTTTCTTCCTGAAATAAAATGTCTGTACATAAAGGTTCCCCATGAACATGCCTGGTCGTTACTTATTCATACTCCAGAAACAAGTCCAGGTTGGCCTGAGGAGATTCACAATCAGGTGAATCCCCTCTGTGGGCTAGTGGAACACAAGAGAGAGCCAAGCAAACATCCCCTGTTGAAGCCTAGAAGCTGACCATCCCACAGAAACCAGGATCCTCTCAGGAAGGAAATTCACTCTGGGCCAGTCCATCACTATCCCCATCAGGTTTTCTCCCTGATGCACCAGAAGGGAGGCTAGTGGCTCATGACAGGACAAATAAGACGATACCAGACTGTTTCACTGGACAATCCAAATATTATCCTGAGAATTATGGGGTGACTAAACTGAGCCACCCTTCTCCCCAATGTGATGGCTGGAGGGCTAAACCATGACTGTACAGAAGTCATTGACCAAGTATTTTCCAGCTGACTTGTCCTGTTTGACCAACCATGATACATGATGGACTAGACGTTGTTCATGGATAGATGTACTTACATTGAGAGAGGGACTCAGAGAGTGGGGTGTGTGATAGTAACCTTAAAAGACTGGGTGGAGGCAGTATCCCTACCACCGGGGACCTCAGCTCAAAAAGCTGAGATGATTGCACTGACAAAGGCATTAGAAATGTTGGCAGGAAAAACTGTGAATGTGTACCCAGAGGACTTAAGTTGGGCTGAGGCTAAAGGATTTTAGAGAAAGGTTAAAGGTTGAAAAGTTAACAATGATAGAATTGTTCTGGTTCTGAGAGGTTAAATGACAGAAAGTGAATGGCAATAGAATGGGTCTGGTCTTTTGAAAACTAGACCCTGCTCTTCTTAAATGAGTCCCAAGAAATGACCCACCACAGGAAAGAGGCCCTGGCTTGATTCATTAGGCCCTGGCTCCAGGGCAAGAAATTAAAAATAAACAAACATTCAGGATGTTAGCTCTAACTGTTTAACTTGCCTCAAAAACATTCCCAAGACAAATCCAGGACATAACACCTGCCTGCACCAATATCTAGACACCTTTTCTGGTTGAGTAGAGATTCTCTCCACCTGAACTGAGGGAACTTTGTTGTTGTAGAGTGCCATTGAGTCAATTCGAACCCATAGCAACCCTATATAGGGTTTACGAGTAGCCGCTGGTGAACTTGAACCACCTACCTTGTGGTTCAAATCGACTTTGCAGTCCAGCACATTAGCCCACAGCGCCACACCAGGACTCCTTAGAAGTAGTGAAAATCATCTTGAAGGAGATTATTTCTAAATTTGGATTTCCAAAACATGTCCAAAATCACAATAGGACAGCGAACACCTACAGATAAAATACAAATTGTACTCCGCATGGAGATCCCACTCCAGAAAAGTCGAGAAAATGCATCACGCTCTAAAGAAACAAATGGCAAAACTGTGTCAGGAAACTCATCTATATTGGGACCCTTTGCCCTGTTCCGAATTCAGGTAGCCCCCATGTTGTTGTTGTTATGAGTCAGTTCTGACTCATAGCGACCCTGTACAGGGTTTCCGAGGCTGTAAATCTTTACGGGAGCAGAAAGCATCATCTTTCTCCCGTGGAACAGCTGGTAGTTTTGAACTGCTGACCTTGCGGTCGATTCGTAACCACTACGCTACCAGAGCTCCTTGGTAGCCCCCATTGTTGTTGTTGTTGTTAAGTGCCGACGAGTCGGTTCTGACCCATAACGACCCTGTACAGGGTTTCCGAGGGTGTAAATCTTTATGGGAGTAGAAAGCCTCATCTTTCTCCCGCGGAGCAGCTGGTAGTTTCAAACCGCTGACCTTAAGGTTCACAGCCCGATTCATAACCACTACGCTAGCCCCCATAAGCGGACTTAAATCAAGCCCTTATAAAATGGTATATGGTAAACCTTTCCAGGCAGCCATCCTCAACACTCCATCTGACCTCAACCAATATTTGAAGGTGCAGAAGTATGCACAACACCTCCACTATACACTTTCTATTATTCTTAAATTTGTTCTTCCCAGGTCTACTTCTTCCCATACAGGTAACCTCCATCCCTTCCAGTCTGGAGATTGTGCCTTCCTCAAAACATGGAAAGACAGACCTGACTCTCATTTAGAGGAAAAGTGAAGCAGGTTTTGAAAGATCCTGCTGACCACCCCACTGCTCTCAAACTCATGGGCCTAAAGACCTGGACTCACCACATATGAGTCAAGAAAAATCCTGAACAATAATGGGCCATGAATTCTTCCTCTGATCTCAAACTGTGATTAACGCTGAGTCAATCTCCTCTCTCCTACTCTTTGTTAGACACTCAGATCTAATCCCCTATCACTGGGCTGAAAACGTTTAGATATATCTGTGCAAGCATGTAAGAAATGCGTCTGATTTCTGTTTGAAGGGGCATTGTATGTTGAATAATTCTTTACCTCCTGTCTTACTGGAGTTAGTACTCCTGTAACACAGCTCCAGAAGGTAGTTGCTACTCTAGAGTTAAGCCTTCTCCTACATCCCCACCAACTCTATGGGAGCAGGCTATGGGAAGGAGAGGCCCTGTACATTTAAAAGACTCACTCCCTTCCTATCCTAGAGACCAGACTTGACTGATAGACCTCAATGTCAGTGCTCCCCCCACTTGACTTCCAATCGATTTACATCTGTTCAGTCCAACTGAGCATGTGACCCTATTGCTATTTGTAATGCTTACTTTGGTATTAACCCTAAATGTGAAAATCAACAGACTTGCTGTACAATGGTTGTTGTTAAGTGCCATCGATTTGGTTCTGACCCATAGTGACTTAAGTTTTCTGAGAAAGACCCTTAATGCCACCTCCGAGAGAATCACTGCTCTCAGTGTATTGACTTCTTTAGAGCAGATTATGAAAGTTAGTTGTCTTAGTTACTTAATCTAAAGTGGCTACTTACGTTAATAGTCAGGGTCAACATTTGTATGTCATGGGAATTTTTCTATGTTACTGTAATCGGTGCTCACCTTACCATATTTCCCTTTGTTAAACTTGTTTTTCATGACCTAAGCTAAATTCTTTTAATCCAAGAAATAATACCTGGGATCAAAGTAACTATTTTCATTTGAAGCAGTTTTCATTGAAATGAAATCTAAAAATAAGAGTGGGGAATGATAGCATGGATCTATTGACCTAAACAAAATCGAGTCAGTTTAGTTAGCAGATCTCAAAAGAGGATCCTGCAAAAGAGTAAGTTAAAAAAAATTAGCTAAAAATGACTTCATGGTCCTAGAAGGAGAACAGGATTTACTTAAGCCCACCCAAATAGTTATCTCAGGAACTAAGCAGCCTGGACCCTAAAACGTGGACTATTTAAGAAAGATTATTGCCTTATTATTTCTTTTTTCCCTGCAGGTAGAATGTTTGAGGAAGTTTATTGCCAAATTATTTATTTTTCCAAAGAATGCTATCTTAATGTTAAAATGAATTAAGTGTACATCCAAATATTACTTACCCTACATAATGTGTGTGCTCTTTGTGAAAAATAGTATGGTCTTGAGAAATTATTCTCCCCACCCTAGACTGCTTTATGTTAATAAAGCTTGGATTGGATCTCTCCCTGTCTCTGTGATTTATTATTGTCACAGATGACAAATCATCGGTTTAGTTTAGCAACATATGTTGCCAACATATGTTGTTGTTAGGTACCATCGAGTTGGTACTGACTCATAGTGACCCTATGCACAACAGAATGAAACACTGCCCAGTTCTGGGCCAACCTCACAATTGCAGCCACGCTTGAACCCATTGGTGCTTCCACTTTGCCAATCCACCTCACAGGGGGTCTTCCTCTTTTTCTCTGACCCTCCACCTTGCCAAACAAGATATCCTTCTCCAGTGACTGGTCCCTCCTGACAATATGTCCGAAGTATGAGAGATGAAGTTGGCCATCCATCCTGGCCTCTAAGGAGCACTCTGGCTGCACTTTTTCCAACACAGATGTTTTTCTTTTGGTAGTCCATGGAACTTTCAATATTCTCCTCAAATACCATAACTTAAATGCATCAATTCTTCTATGGTCTTCCTTATTCACTGTCCAGATTTCACATACATATGAGGTTATTGAAAATACCATGGCTAGGGTCAGGCACACCTTAGTCCTCAACTGACTTCTTTGCTCTACTTATGAGTAAAGTTTACTAAAGGTAATACAGAAACAGCTACAAGCATACATTGGCAGAGAACTTCTAGAGGTTCAAGCGGGATTCAGAAGAAGATGTGGAATGAGGGTTATCTTTGCTGTTGTCTGATGGATCTTGGCTGAAAGCAGAGAATATCAGAAAGTTGTTTACCTGTGCTTTATTGACTATGCAAAGGCTTTCAATTGTGTGGATCATGACAAGCTATGGACAACATTGTGAATTATAAGTGTTCCTAAACACTTAATTGTGCTCATGAGGAATCTGTACATGGACCAAGAAAGAGGCAGTTGTTTGAAGAGAACATGGGAACACTGAATGGTTTAAAATTAAGAAAGGTGTGCAACAGAATTGTATTCTTTCATCATACTTACTCAATCTGTATGCTAAGCAAATAATCTGAGAAGCTGGGTTATATGAAGAAAGATGTGGCATCTGGATTAGAGGAAAATTCAATAACAACCATGATATGCAGATGATAAACCTTGCTTGCTGAAAGTGAAAAGGACTTAAAATACTTAATGATGAAGATCAAAGACTTTGGCCTTCAGTATGGATTACATCTCAATGTAAAGAAAACAAAAATCCTCACCACTGGACCAATAAACAACGTTCTTATCAACTGGGGAAAGACTGAAGTTGTCAAAGACTTCATTCTTCTTCTTGGATCAAGCATCAACACTCATGATGCAGCAGTCAAGAAATCAAACAACATATTGCATTAGTCAAACCTGCTGCACAAGACCTTTTTAAAGTTTTGTAGAGCAAAGATGTCAGCTTGAGGACTAAGGTGCGCCTGACCCAAGCCATGTATACATACAATGGCCGTTAACTAGAGCACATATAGTCCAATTGTACAATTTAGAAAAAGACAGCCATCTGGGTAGAAGTATTATAATTGTTGTTGTTAAGTTCCGTCACATAAGTTCTGACTCATAGAGATGCTATACAGGGTTTCTGAGGAATAGCTGGTGGGTTTGAACTGCTAACCTTGTGGTTTGTAGTCCAGTGCTGCTGTTACAGTGCCACAGCATAAATCCAGAATTGTAATAGGAGTAGTTTTTCTGAACACCTGAATCACAGAAGGATACTCCTTCAACTGGGACTCAATCCTTCATCTTTTTAAGGTGGTGGTGGTGGCGGCGGTGGTGGTAGTGCACCATGTGGCTGGTTCCAACTCATAGTGACCCTGTGTAGGGTTTCGAAGGCTGTAAATCTTTATGGGAGCATAAAGCCTAATTTTTCTCCCACAGAACAGCTGGTAGTTTCAAACTGTTGACCTTGCTGTTCCCAGCCCAACTCATAACCACTATTAAGTGTCATTGAGTCAACTCTGACTCATAGTATCCCCATGTGACAGAGTACAGTCATCTGCCCCAAAGAATTTTCTCAACTGTAATTTCTTTGAGAATAGATTCCTAGATTTTTTTCTTGCCAAGCTGCTGGATAGGTTCCTACCAAGAGAATTCCTTGAGAGAATGTTGTTGTTGTTGTTATTGTTAAGTCCCTTCAAGTTGGTTCTGACTCATAGTGACCCAGTATAGGATTTCCAAGGATCGGCTGGTTGATTTGAACAACTGGCTTTCCCGTTCAAATCAACTTTAAGGTACAGTGCTTATCCTACAACATCACACCAGAACTCTGTAAAGTTAGGTAGTACAGATCAGTTAATTGACATTTTGTTTTTGTTAAGTGCCTTCAAGTCAGTTCTGAATCATAGGGCAGGGTTTTCCAGGCTGTGCCTCTTTGTGAGAGAAGAAAAGCTCATTTTCTTATGCAGAGTGCCTGGTGGGCTCAAACCATCAGTCTTGTGGTTCACACTTAACAACACAACATATATATAGTACACACACACACACACACATATATATATGGAGTCTGGTGTGGCTCTGCGGACTAATGCATCAGACTGTGACGTCATTTGAACTGCAAGGTCGGTGGTTCAAGCTCACCAGCTGCTTCTGAGGAACCCTATACAGGGTCGCTATGGGTTGGAATCAACTCTATGGCACTTAACAACAAGATATATATATATGAAATATGAAACTGGAGTAAACTATTTCTGCCAACAGAATCCATTAGGTAGCATGAAGAACTTTTTGTGGGGACAGGAGGTGGGGAAGGTGGGGTAGGGGGGCATTCGCTTCTCAACTCCCTGAGTTCTCTCAGACGCTATCAATAAGAGTGAGGAAAAGTAGTTCAAATCCTGAATTCATTCAGACTCTTTTTATATAACATTGTTTTAAACATAAAATTACTTTTGCTTGCTTTTTTAAAGAATAGAATATTTACAGTGTCAAGAGTCCAGAACATAATTGTAGAAATAAGTCAACAGAGAAAGAAATTGTAAAAACTGGTGACTACAAAGAGCTAAACTCCATAGAATTATTGGATGAAAGCAATGTGTTGCTCCAAACCAACTACCAAACATGTGTCCAATTATAATCAGTTTATATATTTGAATATAGAGGCAGGAATCATGTAACCTTTGGACATATATTTTTGTTGGAACTTTTTTCAGTTTCTCTAAATAGTTGAAATGGCAGAGCATGGAATAAAAAGATAACGGAACTTTTCCACAAAATTTTGAAGCCACCCCATTGTGTATGTGTGTATGTGTGTATTCACTTGTTCTTTTGATGATTATTGTTATAGTTGTCATTTAGAATTTATATCTTTTGCTGCCAAAAGGTCAAAAAAAAAAGAGGTCTCAGAGCAGTTTTTGTTGTTGTTTTGGAAGGAATTACTTCACTGATTTTAGTATGTAAGGTCAGTACCCCTGTCCTTGAGAAAAATTATAATAAAAATATTTTGTCTTAACAGAGCACTATTTTTAACCAAATGATATACAAGAATCCACAGCTGTTAATGAAGAAATCAAAATTTCTTGCCTTTAGTAACTGGAGATTTTAGGATATTTCTGATGGATTGAGATAGGCCCTAAATAAGATCATCAGTCAGAAATGAAATAAAAATGGCCCCAAGTTGAAGTCAACATGAAGAAGTCAGATCCTAGATTTATAACCACTGAAGATTAGATCTGCATGTTGTTGTTGTTATTAAGTGCCATTAAGATGGTTCTGAC
This sequence comes from Chrysochloris asiatica, assembly GCF_000296735.1. Taxonomy (NCBI): domain Eukaryota; kingdom Metazoa; phylum Chordata; class Mammalia; order Afrosoricida; family Chrysochloridae; genus Chrysochloris; species Chrysochloris asiatica. Next base: position 4,862,522 of record NW_006408667.1, on the reverse strand, counting down.
TCAGTGACCCTGCATAGGGTTTCTGAGGAGTAATTGATAGGTTTGAACCACCAACCTTGCAATTAGCAGTCTAGTGCTTATGGGGGAGAACAAATAATGTGAACTAAGTGTGGCTAAATCAAAGCAACATTACTGACACAACTATCATGTCCTCTGTGGCTATGACTAAAGTCCCGATCCAGATTTGTGTTGGCTCAACTGATATGGAAGTAAAGCTCACTCATTAAGACCTGATCAGCATAATGTGGTCCTTGAAACAGTGCATAAAGCCACAATTGACCATTTTCAATTTGATGGAAAAGTGGATTCTCAAATGGTCCCTCTATAAAGTGCTTGGAGGCAGGTCTGGTACTTTGAAGCCAACCAGGTGGGAATGGGTCTCAAAAACTCAAAGGAGGAATCTTCAGGACAAGGGACTTTGACAGTTAGGACCATAGAGGCAATGTGGAGATTATATGTAGGACTAATGCTTTCATTTCCCCTAATTGTATACTCCCATGGCAAGGGGCAGTAGTGATGCACTAGACTGCCTACCATAAGGTCAACAGTTCAAACCCACCAGCTATTCAATTGAAGAAAGATGAGACTTTCTGCTACCATAATATTTATAGCTTTGGGAACCATATAAAGGGTCACTGTGAGTTGGAACTGATTCAATAGCACCTAACAGCACAAGACAATGGCAGCATCAGTAAGTTAATCTCTTTGAATTAACCAGATGACTTGTTTATATCATTTGGAGAAACACAACAAATATGATGGCTTCTTCTGGACTAATTGATTTCCAGTAGCCCTGTGGCTTCCGTGGGAGTTCTAGCTGTATCAGTGAGGTCGAGTGATGGGGATGAACTAATGTAACTAAATATTCCAGAGATCTGAGAGTGTCATAAGACTGCTAACACAACAAAGAGAAGGTAAAAATTGAGGGGGGAGGGGCATCAATTTAGTTTTGATATGAAACATCCAAGAAATGGGATAACATGTTCTACAACCTAGAAAACAGGACCTTATGAATTATATTTAAAATATGTGTTTATAGGAGGAAAGATATGTGGAAAGATAAACATATTGTTGTTGTTTTGTTAAGTGTCATCACGTTGGTTCCAACTCACAACAATCCTAAACACAACAGAAAGAAATAATGCCTAATCCTGTTCCATCTTCAAAATAGTTGTTACACTTGAGCCTATTGCTGCTGCAACTGTGCCAATCCATCTCATTG
>NW_006408667.1:4860233-4860895 GCF_000296735.1 Chrysochloris asiatica | reverse complement strand
TTTGATTTCTTGGCTGCTGCTTGCATGAGTGTTGATTGTGAATTCAAGAAAAATGAAGTCTTTGACAACTTCAATATTTTCTCCATTTATCATGATATATATTTATTGATCCAATTGAGAGGATTTTTGTTTTCTTTACTTTGAGATGCAATCCATGCTGATGGATGTAGTCTTTGATCTTCATCAGTGTTTTAAATCTGCTTTACATCTGGCTAGCAATTTTGTATCATCTAATGACTCATCATTAAGGTGTAAATGAAAAAGTCCATGAAATGGGACCTCATTTTCTACAACCTAGGAAACAAGGCCTTATAAATTATAATTAAAATATGTTGATTGGAGAAAATATATGTAGAAAGGAAAACATATGTGGAGGTAATTTGAATTAATTAAGTGAGAGGATATAAAAATGTGGGAATCACTGATTTTTCTAATGAAGATCAACTTTTAAGAAAACAATCATGATTTCTGTAATTGTTATTTTCCTGGAAAACAACCTTCTGAGGGAGAAAAATGATATTAGTTTTATAATAAAATTGTATTCATAAATCAGGAGAGAAAACCATTTCAGTAACAGACCAGATAGTAAATATTTTAGGTTTAGTAGGTTATATGATTGTAGTAGGCATTAGGATTGGAAGAAGACTCATTAACAACCTGTG
>NW_006408667.1:4859007-4859873 GCF_000296735.1 Chrysochloris asiatica | reverse complement strand
GATGGCCAAACTTCATCTCTCACACTTCAGACATATTGTCAGGAGGGAGCAGTCACTGGAGAAGGATATCATATTTTGTATGGTGGAGGGTCAGAGAAAAAGAGGAAGACCCCCAGCAAGATGGATTGGCAATGTGGCAGTGTCAATGGGCTCAAATATGGCAACAATTGTGAGGTTGGCACAGGTCCAGGTAGTGTTTCATTCTGTTGTGCATAGGGTTGTTATGAATCTATACTGACTCGATGGCACATAACAACAGCAACAGGTTATATGATCGTTTACAACTACTAAACTCTTCTCCTTAATTCAAAAACTGTCATAGACAATGCATTAATGATTGGATCATCACTAGGGGTTGACAAACTTTTATTTATAAAAAGAAGAGGCAGGACTTCGGGTACCCCACTGACGCAAGACAACACTGGTAAGGAGGGCTCCAAGGACAAAGAGGGAGATCTCACAGAGGAGGCCATCCAGTAGCGGACTCAAAACCCACAAATAACCATAAGGCTCAGGGCATCTGCCTCCTCTACTCATTTTTTTTTTTTTTTTTAAATCACACCACGGAGGAATTTCTGGCATCTTGAACTTTCGCCCACCACTGTGGGCAGTGACTGCTCCGGCCACTGTAGAGCTTTGAGGGCGAGGCTAGAGCCAGTCCAAACGGAGAATCTCAAGCAGACAAAAGCACAGTAGAGTTCTCTGCCCTAGCTTCAAATCTCAAGGCATGTGGCAGGCAGGGAAAAAAAGTTTAACCAGGGCACAGAGAGCAACAGAAATACGGTGATTCTCTGACGTCATCAGATGTGGACTCCACCCACCAGCCCAAGCGGCCTTTTGGCATTTTGAACTTTCACCCGCCACTG
>NW_006408667.1:4848191-4850278 GCF_000296735.1 Chrysochloris asiatica | reverse complement strand
AAGAAGAGGCAGCTAGTTTGGGTTTATGAATTCCTATCTTAGATAAAAAAAAATACATGTTATATTATGACAGCTATTTGCTTAAATTTTGAAGATTGCCTTATGCAAAGATAGCCATTTTTGCAAAGGACAATTTTTGAGCTTTCACAGTGTTCAATTTATTATGCTTTTGCCTGGAAATATAAAGCAAATACACTGTATCCGTGTCAAGATGGCAGAGTAGGCAGACACACTGAGCAGACTCTCTGCAAAAAAGACATGAGAGAACAAGTGAAATAGATACAGATGGTGACGCTGGAACGCTAAGTTTCAGGAGATAGGACAGAGATGAGGACTGCATACTTAATGAGGAAGGAAACCAAGAAGCAGCAGCAAGACAAAAAAAACAAAACAAAACAAAACAGGTAGACTGGCAGCTGGTGTGCAAGCGGTTGCCAGTATAGTAGCTTGTGAGTACAGGATTCAGCTAGAGGTCAAAGGCAAGCAGGGTATCATTCCCTCTTGTTCCCATGACCTCCTGGGAGCCAGAGACTTGGCCAGTCCTGCCATAGCCAACGGAGTGGCAACTGGCACCTCTGCTTGGTGTCCAGCACCAGACATACCGTTCCTTCTTCTGGAATCAATTGAATGCACCCTGAAGTAGCCTACATAAACAGTGAACCAAGAACTGTGTTTAGACTTCCAATCTCGATCACATCCCCCTGGAGACAGCTGGTGGGTGCCTGAGAACACACCAATATAAATTTACCAAATAAATATCAGTATGATGACAGTACAATGTCTCAGAGAAAATGGACTGTTTTAGCTTACGTGACTAAACAAGATAAAGTGCCTCAAACAAGATACCAAAATACAGAGTGAGAAAATATAATATCAGAACCATTTAATAAGGAATTAAAAAGAATTTTATTTAGATAACTTCAACTTATTGAGAGAAAGATTGATGAAAGCAAGGAAGAATTCAGGAAAACACTGTAAGAACAAACTGGCAAAAATGAATGAAAATTAACAAAACCATCAGTTGGACAGCCAAAAGATTAATACTAAGACTTGAGACAAATAATACAAGGGCAAACAAGTAGAATTGAATCAATGGAAGGCTGAATCATAGAGCTTGAAGGCAAATCTATCAATACTCATCTCTGAAAGGAACAATTAGAATAAAATTTAAAACATCCAAATAAAGTCTAAGATTTGTGTGGGACATTATCAAGAGGAATAACTTACATATGATTGAAATTACAAAACAGGAAGAGACAAAAAAGAAAAACATACCTAAAATTGTCTAAAATCAGATGGAAGAAAACTTACCAAAAATCATGAAAGTCATGAAGACAGCCATTCAAGATGTTAAATGAAGTCCAAAGAGAAAAAACCTCAAAAAAAAAAAATCACCAAGACATATTACAATCAAACTTTTCCAACCAAAGGCATGGAAAAAATCATGAGAGCTCTTTTGGGGGGAAAAAAAATGTTACCTACAAAGGAAAACTAACAAGACTAAGCTCTGATTTCTCAGCAGAAACCATGCTTTCAAAAAGACAATACAGTTGCTGCTCAGCGCTGTCAAATCAGTTGTGACTCATGGTAACCTTACACAGAACAGACTGAAACACCGCCCATTCCCGCGTCATCCTCACATTCCTTGTTAAGCTGGAGCCCATTGTTTCTACCACTGTGCAGATCCATCTTTTTGGGGGAGTCTTCCTGTCTTTCGCTGATCATTCACTTTGTGTAGCATGACATCCTTTTCCAGGGACTGGTTCCTTCTGAAAACATGTCTGAGAGTGTGAGAGATAAAGTCTCACCATCCTGGCTTCCAAGGAGCATTCTGATCATAGTTCTTACAACATAGACTTGTTTGTTCTTCTATCAGGCCATGGTGCTTTTAATATTCTCCAACACCATAACTGAAATGCATCAGTTGTTTAATGGTCTTCCTTATTCATTGTCCAACTTTCACATCCCTATGAGGCTATTGAAAACACTATGGCTTGGGTCAAGCACACCTTAGTCCTCAAACTGAAGTTATGGTGTTGGAGGGGAATATTGAAAGTGCCATGAGCTGCCAAAAGACCCAACAGAAC
>NW_006408667.1:4832892-4846386 GCF_000296735.1 Chrysochloris asiatica | reverse complement strand
GTTTCCAAGGAGCAGCTGGTGAGCTTGAACCGCCGACCTTACAGTTCAAATGGCTTTGCGGTCTGGCGTATTAACCCACAGCTCCACACCAGGACTCCTTACTATTTGTTGTTGCTGTTAAGTGGCATCAAGTCAATTCTGATCCACAGCGACCTTATATAGGGTTTCCAAGAAGCAGCTAGTGAGCTTGAACCACTGACCTTGCATTTCAAGCAACTTTGCTATCTGACAAATTAGCCCACGGTGCTACACCACCACCCCTAATTCACAAAACAAATCTGAAAACATATAAATTAATAATACACTGTTGCTTTAAGGATCCAACAATAAAAGTGAAAGATACATAAACCCACAACTTTCTAGTAACATTCTCTAAGTATAATGATAAAACATGTTACCATGACCATTAATTGCCAACTCCTGTCAGCCCATTACGTGACAGAGTAATACTGTACACCACACGGTTTTCAATAGCTGATTTGTCCTTTTGAAGTAGCTTGCCATACCTTTCTTCCATACAAGTTATAGGTAGACTCAACCCTTTAACCTTTAGGTTAATAGCTAAGCATTTAATCATTTGTACCACCCAGGAACTTCAGATAGAGAGTGAGGACTTAGAAGAGGGAGTGATTTACCAAGATGCTTAAACAATGACTTCTAGTATAGCAAAAAGCATGAAGAAAGACACGGACAGAGGAAAGTATATGGAAGATTGGACAAGTTATCATTGTATGTATATGTGCTATCCCAATTGGTTATCTTTCATAGCTAATATTGATAGTTGGAGTAACAAAAATGATGATGGTTGTTACCATTTATTGAACATTAACAAGACCAAATGACATAAAAATTGATTTCCTTAAACTTATTTTGATACATGCTCAATTTTCTGATTTTGTTATTATTATTGAATTACTTAAAATTGTCTTAAGTGCTTTAGTAAGAATGTTCAGTTTCAGGCACTGGTGATAAATATCTTCAACAGCAATATTTATTCTATATTCAACATGGTTTAACAGATATTATAAAGCATACTAATTTTTTCTGAATTGTTTTTTACTTCTTTGACAATGTCTTAATATGTACTTTTTCAATCCCAGACTATAGACTATTACTTTGAACTATATTTTTTATGCTGTTAAAAAGTTTTTAGTGTATTGCTTCAAAGCCAGACCAATCATTTTATACTCTGTGATATAAGCATCAAAATATATTCCCCATTTGCAGCTGGCTCCCTATTAAGGAAACTAGAGAGAGAATGAAGGCTAGAGGAGAAAGAGATGATTTGTTCCTTCTTGGTTTTCTTTGTTTCTTCCCCCCTGTTTCTTTCCAGGTTTCTTTCTTTTATTTGCTTGCTTGCTTCTTAAACCCAGAAGTAACCCATTATAATGGTAATGGTTGAATCCGGTTTGCTGTTTTTCAAACACTATCCAGAAGTAGAATGTTCTTCATTATAAATTTACACACCCCATAAAAGGAACTTTGGTAGTGCAGTAGATTACAAAATGGCTGATTTCCTCAAAGTTAATAGTTTAAATCTGCCAGTTGTTTCTTGGGAGAAAAATCGAGTCTTCTGCTCCTGTAAAGATTTACAGCCTAGGAAACCCTATAGAGGATCGCTATGAATAGGAACTGACTCACAGCATACAACCACGACCACCACCACACCCCCCAAAGTCTTAGCATTGATTTGTGAATTTATTTGGTCATGAAATTCTTGGGGAGAATTATTTATTTACAATAAATTTTTTACAACAAATATTCTTGAATTGTACAAATTGGATCAATTTCTGTTTAACAACACTATTCACAGAGCGTCTGTTTTGTGCCAGAAGCAATTCTAAATCAGAAAGTACTACTAACTACTTAACAGGGTGGATACTGTCATTGTTCCAGTTTTACAGATGAGAAAATTCAGGCACGAGGAATGACATAACTTGCTCACAGTCACAGAGCTACACTAAACACTAGAGCTAGGATTCAAACTCAGGATTTGAACCCTCATCTGCTCCATTATACTGCCTCTTGAATCAAGATAGAATATTTAGTGGCTTAGAACCCGCCACAAAGAGAGATTCCAGTTATTATCATATCGAGAGTTCAAGAGAAAACAAGATAGATAAGTATATTGGACGGCTTGAGTTACCACATTAGCAATAGGAATTGAGAAAAGGGAAGATTCAAATGACCAATCAAAACCAAGCCTATGGTTGTTGAGTTGGTCTTGACTCCTACTGATGCTATAGAACAGAATAGAACTGCCTCATAGGCTTTCCAAGGTTGTAAATCTTTACAAAAGTAGATTGCCACATCTTTTTCTCATGGAGCGGCTTGTGAATTTGAACCACTTGCCTTTCTGTTTGGAACCAACTGCTTTATACATGGCATCACCAGAACTCTTTATTCAATAGGATAAGCAATAAATCAGAAGGACATAATAATCTATTAGATGTGGAAAGTAAAAGAGAAATAGAAAGGCAAAATTGTTGTATTAGTCATCTATTATTGTATTGCCAACACAGGAGTCTTAGAGGTTTCCACATCTGCATGGTCTCTGGAGAATACCTAGACTAAGATTCCTTTACTGGTGTACCTGCAGTCACCTGGCAGGCTGACTGTGTATTGTTTTGCTGATCTTGCCTGGGAATCTTCGTGCATTTAAGACCTTAGCATTGATCAAGGTGATATTAAGGTTTTTACTTTGAATGCCTAGTGAAATCGCAATCGTTGATTAAGATACATTTTAAAAAAAAAGGAGAAAGGAACAAATCTGAGAGGATGAATGAGTGAGAGTGCTGGTGCTGATTGGGATGCATCAAATTTGAAATAAGAGGGGTGAAGATATCTTGTAGTTGGTTTAAAATGGACCTGAAGTTCAGGAGAAAGAAATACTAGAGAAGAGGACTTGGAGCTACAGATTTGTATAATATCATCCTGAGAGACCACATGAAACATGAAAGGAGGATTATTCTCAGACCCGTCAATAAGTCTGTATTTATTTTGTTTCTGGTGTATCTAAGTAATGGTTTCCAACAAAAAGGTAATTTAATATCATTTAGATTGAATGATTATGATTATTATCATATACTCTCCCTATAAATTAGATGGATGTATAAGGGCAGCTTCAAAAATTTTATGGAAAAAATGGAATTAAAAGATAATGAAGTTTTTCCATGAACTTGTTTGAAGTCCCCTAGTATTTCACTCTAATCCTTCAAGAAAAAAACAGATGTCTTCTACAGAAGAAAACAGATGGGAAACTAGAGGTAAAATTATGTCAGTTATCAAAAGTTGTAACTTAGGGGGACTACTTTTTGTTGCTGTTAAGTGCCATTGAATAGGTTCTGATTCATAATGACCTTGTATAGGGTTTCCCAGGAGCAGCTGGTGAGTATGAACCACTGACCTGGCAGTTCAAACCGACCTTGCAGTCGAGTGTCACCAGTAGAAGTAATAGAAAAGAGCAAGTTTCCATTTACACATAGTCCCGATTTATGATGGGGCTCAATTCTGAAGACAACTTTATTATAAACCAGTTCTGATATAGTGAAATTCCCACTTGAGGTAGTTTTTATTATTATCTTTTATTATCAGTATCTTTAAAATCTAACCTTTATTTGTCTTTGGATGTTGGTATCAGCAATTACACAATGTAACAATACATGTAAATATAACTAACAATTAGATGTACAAAAATAAGGACACATCGTAAGTGCAGTTTCTAGTAACTTGAATATGTCATAGATTGGGAACTAACTGTACTATGAAATTCTCTTCTAACTTTGTGGACTTGATAATCGTGTCTACAGAATTGAGAACAACTTTTCTGAGCTTGTTTGCATATGGTAATTTTGAAACTCAGTGGAATATACTTAGATATTTGCTCATCATTCCACAAACTTAATTTAATTAAGAACCTTAAGGAATGTGTCTATCACTGCTTTGATGTAACAAATGCTTTATTTAGACCCTAGTTTTGACCTTCATGGTTTTCCTAATTTCAAGTAGACAACATTATTTAATGTAATTAAAGACTATTAATAAGCCTCAACACTATTACATATTTTAAAGTTATTAAAGCATTTTAAATAATAGTCCTCATCAATATTTCTCACGTTTATATAATTTCAACTTTCTCTTAAAATAACTTGTATATGCAAACACACACAACCTAATTTTTTGGCAGAATGAAGATAATATTCCAGAACTTTTTCTTTTCATTGTTTTTGTATTTGACAAACCCCACTAATATTTTTGCAGAGCCTTCCATTTTTCTGCTGAAGCATTAGAATTTGTGCAACATATATGCATTGGCAAGTAGGGAGTTCAATTCTGTTTTTGGCATGTGGAATATAGACTCTTGAGTCTTTATGAAAACAGTAATCTTAAAAGATTAAAAAGAGAAAAACAAGGATTTTCTAATTTTTAAATTGTCTTTAACATAAAAATCCACATTTGTCCACACTATTTTACTATAAATTACAGATAGAGGGACTCTAGGGTATATTTAAAGGAAAGGTTGGTAAATGAAGTATATTTCTTCAGATCTAGAGTATTATGAGAATGAGAAAGAAGAAATGTGAACAGATGGTTAAAATCATGTGGTCTGACCTTTCTAAGCATGCTAGATAGGTTGATGGAAACCCTATAGCATAAAGAATGTTTCTAAGATTTGCTCTTGAAGGCTTGGGAGAAAACTATCATGCAGGTTAGCACAAGCCAGGTCCAGAGACTGTATAGTTTAATGCAGTCAAAAGAGGTTCTTAGTAAAATATTAGTCCAATATCTCCATGGTTTGCATGTAATATATGCATGCCATACTTTAGTAGGACAAAGCAGAAGTTTGGGCATACCCAGTGGATCAGGAAATGAAAGCCACAGAGCAAGGACTTTGTGCCACAGACAAACAGAGGAGACCACATCCTCCTATGGTAAGAACCATGATGCCTGAAAGAGACAGAGGGAACTCATTATCTCTAAGTGGTCATCAGCCCAGACTATATTTCACTGCAAGAAATAGTGTGATAATTAAGGTTTTGTGTCAACTTGATGAGGCCATATTCACAATGGTTTAGCAGCTAAGATGCAGTTATACCCCACAATATTCTTAACAATACAATCACTTCTGTGATGAGATCTGCTATGAGCAGCCAATCAATTAAAATGATGTTTCCTTGGGAGTGTAGCCTGCTCCCAATATACTGGACATTCAGGCAAAGCTTGCTAATTTTCTGCTGGGTTTGAATTCTGCATCTGGTGCATCATCCCACCTCTATTTCTTTGAACTTGAGCCAGTGGCCTTCTCTGTTGACTGTTGATTCTGGGAGTCATCAGCAGCCTGGCATTTTACCTGTCCAACCTGCCGGCCTATCATCTGACCTATTGATCTTGGTTCATCATCCTTGCAGCTACGTGAGTTAGCAGCCTCCAGACTGACATCTGACTTGCAGGCTTGGGACCCACCTCTGCAAATGTGTGAGCTATTTCCTTGATATCAACTTCTCATTATAGATTCACATATAAACGTCACTGGTTTTACTTTACTAGAAAACATAGTCTAGACAAGATCAATGGGATATGACAAAGATTTTATATTAGTTTTCTTTTGCTGCTGTAAGAAATTACATTTTTGTGACATAAAACTAAACAAATTTATTCTCTTACAGCTCTGGAGATTATAACAATAAAATGGGTCCCACTGGGATAAAATCTAGGTTTCAGTAGGGCTGCATTCCTCTGGAGGAAATAGGGGAAAATCTATTTCCTTGCTGTTTTCAACTTCTAGATTCTGCCTTCTTCTAGAGTCTTCCTGCCTTATTTAACTCATGCCCCACTTTCATCTTTGAAGCCAACAAAAGAGGATGGACGCTTTCTCATACTACATCGCTCTGACAAAGAATATGCTACCTTTTAAAATATCCTGCCAAAATCTTGCCTAAATAAAGTGTGTGTGTACAATGTGTGCATACATGCACTGTATAATGTGTGAACAGTGAACTTGTGTAGGCACAGTAAATGCTCAGTGTACATATGTACAAACACATTGCATGGTATACATGCACACAAGTGTACAAACAGATTTACACTATATGTGCAAGTTCACTGTTTGTGTGTGTATGCTTACAGTACAATGTATGTGGGTGTTTATAAACACTGTACACATGCATACCCAATGTACATACATTGTACGATGAGTATGTACACATATATGTATACAATTGTACAGTGTACACATGCTCACATAGTATACACAATAGGCATACACAGTGTATACTCAGCAACGTGTGTTGACTGTGTATACACTTGTATGCACATGCATACTTTACAATGTAATACTTTACAATGTAATACTTTACAATGTAAATACATGTGTGCATGTGTGCACTGTGTATTTAAAGTATGCATATACCTACATACACAGTGCACTCCGTGTGCACACACATTGTACAGTTTACAAACGTGTGTACACTGCATGTGCTTACACTGTACAGTGTGTGTTCACAAGCACATAAATTGTACAAACACATTGTGCAAACATGCATGCACAGTGCACAAGCACTATACACAGTACACATACATTGTAGTATGCAAATGTATGCTGTGGGTGCACGTGTACACTCTACAATGTGTGTGTAGAATGTATGTATATGCACACTGCAAACATGTGCATATGTACACTTTAAATGTGTGGACATTTGAACATGCATGTACATGGTACAATGTGTGTGTATACTAAGTGTGCATTACACATATGTGTACCCTATTAATAAATGTAAGTCACTTATTGTCACATAGGTACTTACCCAGTTTGAACTCTCGACCACTACATAACTCCCTTTAGTAATGCACTTAGCTTACAGCAGCCATTCTCAACATGTTGTCCAGGGAACTTGCTAGAAAGTCAGATTCTAGAGGATCACCGCACTCTACTCAGAAACTCAGGAACTCAGAAAACTGTATCTTAACAAGCCATCCAGATGACTCACAAATGTTAAAACTATAAAGAAAATTGGAACATATTTTTTTTACTGCAGTTGAAACCTGACACTGTCTGACTCACACTTTGTAGTTGTGTGTGAGCTGTAGAAAAGTTCAAAGAATCTATGTATCTACTTGACAATTGTGTAAAGTTTTTGTGGTAGGGGGAGAGATTTTTCAGAGAGAGAAACTAGAAGAAAAGGATATTTAGAGACTCTGTGTCATGCTGAAGGTAGAAGACCCAAGTTAGCATAAAGAGGAGATTCCTCGTGGAAAACGTCACCTGCATCCCTTATCCCCCAGAGAAGTTTCAATCTTTAGATTCCTTTTTAGGAGACTCAAGGGAAGTAAAATTAGCTCAAGCTTTAATACCTTTGTTCTTTGTGCTAATTGCATTTTGAAATTAATTTTATCTTTTTCAATAAAGATGACAGATAAAGATCCATAGATAACAGATTAGCTGAGTTTCATCTCATAAGCCTGTAAATTTTGTGGGAATAAATTGGTTAAGAGTAAGAAGAACATACAGCTTTTGCACTACATCTCACATCTCTCCCTTCTAATCGTAGTCCAGAAGAAGGGCTGGCTGGTTGACTGTGTTCATATTGGAGGAGTCCTAGATGGTGAGAAATAGTATAAAAAACAAGATGACATATAGAGGAAAGACCCAAGCTCATTCTGTAGAAGACACACACCAGGGAATAGGACCCAACTTTTGTAGTCCTATAAGGTTTGAGAATTCTGAGATGGATGTCATATACATGATATGTGTAATGTAGCATTACTTTAGCAGAATCTGGTTCAATAATATGATTCTGAATATGCATGTATTGTGTTGAAGAAAGGAAAAAGGAAAGCGATCTTTATTATGGGAGATTCTAATAATTTGTCAATCAAAATTAAAAAACTCATGGGGGTTCATAATTTAAATTATTCCTCTGCTTCCAGTCTTATTCCTCTGTTTTGTTGTTTGTTAGTTTTTGTTGTTGTTAATAACTATGATATAAAAGAGAGGGACTGAAACTTTCATTACCTTGACCCCACTTTGTACCCACTTAGAGAAATGCATTTTAAATAGATTTATAGTGAAACTATTCAGAACATATTTCACTCTAATACAAACATTCTTTCCTACTTACAACCTTTGCAAGCACTTAAATAAATTAGCGGGAACGGATGATGCTATACAGATGCAAAGAGATAGTGGTTCTACCAAAAGGTTATTTTTCTCCTGGAATTAATCCCACTTTTCCTTGCACACCACTGTCTCTCATATATGTGACCTCTGCAATACCTTGCTTAGCACAAATACACTGAGTTTATATGATTATTTAAATGTGGGTGAAAGTTGTTATATCTAAAAATGATCTCCATAGTGTTGTATCTTATTTGTATGAAAATTTGGGTTAGTGATGGCCTGGTCATCTTACTTAGGACTTTTATTATTTCCAGACCAAAAATACTAATATAGGCTATGAGACACATTTATTCCTGCCCTTTATTAAAATTTTTGAACATTTTATTGTGCTATAGATAAAGGTTTGCATACAAATTAATTTCAATTCAATTATTCATGGGCCAGGACAACCTCAGCTGGCATTGGTTGCATTCTCTACAATGGATCAGTGTTCTTTGAATTTCATCTTGGGTTCCCCATTTCCATTATTCCCTTTTTCATGGCCCTCCCTGCTTTCACATCTTTGGTTTTGGAAAATATTGCCCATTTGGTTTTGGATAATTTTCCTAAGAAGCACCTTCCTCATGGATGTTTTCTATTTTAAAAGTCAGTCTATTCTCAGTTGAAGATGGTCTCCAGATTGGCAGCAGTTCCATGTTAGAAGGGTAACAAAGAGCAGAGTCTCAAGGGTTCCTCCAGTTTCTTTGAGATCAGTAACTCTGATCTTTTTTATGATTTTGAATTTTGTTCTATGTTTTTCTCCTTTTCTAACCAGGCCCTTCTATTTTGTCCCTGCTCTAAGGGTTTGATAGTAGAAGCCTAGCATCATCTAGTTCTTCTGGTTCAAATAGGTTATTAATCCTGTAGACTAATTTCTTCCTTTAGTTGTATCTTAGATGACTGTCATAAGTTTTTAATACTCCAGATGCTACTTACCCAATTAGAATGTTGTTGTTGTTGTTAAATGCCATCGAGTCAATTCTGACCCATAGTGATCCTGTATAGAGTTTCCAAGGAGTGGCTGGTGAGCTTGAACCACCAACCTTGCAGTTCAAACGACTTTGCAGCCTGATACATTAGCCCACAGCACCACACCAGGACTCCAATTAGAATGTAGAACAGTATATTTATGGTATATGCTTTCAAAACTGGCAGAGAGGCCATATCTGACTTTCTCTGGCTTCATAAAGGGAAAAGAAGAGAATAAATATCAAAATACACCTATGGCTGAGTCCTATGAAGTGGAGGTCAGATATGCCTCTATCCTACAATCTTCTTTGCCCTCTTCTAATACCAACCATTCCACCGAGAACACTCTTTGGTTCACATCTCAGTTTGATAATCCATTGCCATTTCCACAAAGAACTCATAGACAATACTCACAATTATGGGATTGGTTAAGGAAGTGAATGGGGCACAATTCAAAAGGAGAAACAACACAGGATGCAACAGTCTTCCAGTCCAGAATGCCTCATTCTTGTCTTCAGTCTCTCAGCCATGTGGCCCTTGACCTCTCTGCCTTATTAAAGCAATTGTTACAAAGCTGCTTTAACCAGTCTGTAAATGCCCAAAAAGCATTTTCTTCAAGCCAGCCTCCTGCCTGTAGGCCATGAGCTTTACTTTGCTCGTGGGCCAGGACAACCTCAGCTGCAATATTTCTCCATGCTGCTGCCTCAGCTGCCAGGGTTTTTCCATATAGGGATCTCACACTCTGTTCATCACCCTCCTCTCTTGGTGATTCTGGGATCATCTATTCTTGCTTCTGAGATGGATTCTTTTAAGCTTAGAGAGATGACAGAACTAACCAATCCTGTGTTAGAGTCCTGTATACTCTATTTTGCAAGGTTCTACCCAATACTTGGAAGAAGTTAAGACTTGGGATAGAAAAGCCATATCAAGTAAATTCACAGTACCACAATATTATAATTTATCTAGATGTCCCCAAAGACAATGGGCCTTAGCCTTCAAATACAGTAGCTCAGATGCATGATGTATTTGGTTATCTCTAAGAAGTTTTCATAGCTATGGCCCTTATGTGTTTTATTATATATATATGAATATACATGCAGCACATATTGATATATATACAGAAAAAACCACAACCATACCTACATATGTGCAATGTTGTAGTCCAATATCACCTCCCACATCTATTTAGCATACATATCTACTTATCGTTCCTTATTACTATTGTTGGAAGATTGTATAGGTTATAGGATTGATTTTAATTGTCCTTTTATTCTTGAACATATCTCAGCATCTTCCTTTGTCTTGGTCATATTGTGCTGACTTCCCTCACATTGTATATTGCCTTTCTATTCACCCTAGTTAATAGGTGTCCACTATATAGTTAGTGATTTTCCTTCACCTACCCTACCCTCATCTCAGATCCCTGTTGTTGTTAAGTACAGTTGAGTTAGTTCCAACATAAAGAATATATGTTTTCTCACTTTAACGAATACTGTGGATGTATCTACTGAGGTCTGACAAAGTTGTAGCCCTTCTGAAGAAATAAATTGATTTACAAAATCCCAAGTTTCTTGCCTTAACATTTGCAGCACTCAGTATTCGTTAAAGTGAGAAAACATATATTCTTGATATAATTATCTAGTGCTGCTATAACAGAAATACCACCAGTGAATGGCTTTCAGAAGCAGAAATTTATTTTCTCACAATTTAGGACTCTAGAAGTCCAAATTCAGAGTACCAACTTTGGAGATAGGTTCTTTTCTCCTTCCGCATCTGTAGGCTCAGTAATTTTTGTAGATTTCCATGTGCTTTGGCATCAGTATTTCCCTGGTTCTAGCAGCTTCACAATGCATGAACTGATTTTTTTTTTTTTTTTAAATCAGTTTCTAGACAAACATTTGAAGGGAATAAATTAATCATGTTGTAGTGTGCCTGAAGACAAGTATACTAGGATTAAAATTCTGACTATACTTGTTGTTGTTGTTGTTGTTAAGTGCCATAATGTCAATTCTGACTAATAGTGACCCAGTATAGGGTTTCCAAGGAGCAGCTGGTGAGCTTGAACCACCGACCTTGCAGTTCAAATAACTTTGCAGTCTTATGCATTAACCCACAGCGCCACACCAGCACTCCTTACTAGGTCTGAATTTGGGCAAGTTTCTCAAATTTGTTATTTATAAAATGACTATAAAAGATGTCCTCATTTGTCTACATTACTTATTCAAAATGGTGACTATGTTTTTGTTAGATGCTACCTTCTGGGTTCTGACTCATAGGACCCCTATCCACAACAGAACAAAACACTGCCTGGTTCTGTGCCATCCTCACAATCATTGTTGACCTTGAGCCCATTGCTGCTGCCACTGTGCCAATTCATCTCATTGGTTGTCTTCCTCTTTTTCATGACCCTCCACTTTACCAAGCATTATGTACTTCTCCAGGGACTAGTCCCTTCTGATAATATGTCCAAAGCATGAGAGATGAAGATTCGCCATCCTGACTTCAAAGTAGCATTCTAGTTGTACTTCTTCAAACACAGATTTGTTTTTTTCTTCTGACTGTCCATGGGAGCAGCTGTGAAGAAATCAAACAACACATTGTGTTAGGCAAATCTGTTGTGCAAGAACTCTTTAGAGTGTTGAAGAGCAAAGATGTCAGTTTGAAGATTAAGGTGTGCCTGACTCTAGTCATGGTATAGTCAATAACCTCATATTCATGTGAAAGTTGGTCAGTAAATGAAGAAGATCATAGAATTGATGCATTTGAGTTATGGTGTTGTAGGAGAATATTATGATTACAAAGGACTGCTAAAAGAACAAACAAATCTGTGTAGGATGAAGTACAACCAGAATGCACCTTAGAATCCAGGATAGTCAGACTTTGGACATATTGTTAGGAGGGACCAGTCACTGGAGAAAGACATCATGTTTGGTAAAGTGGAGGGTTAGCAAAAAAAAGGAAGACTCCAAATGAAATGGATTGGCACAGTAGCAACAGCAATGGACTCAAGTGTAACAATGACGGTAAGTGTGATACAGGACAGGGCAGTGTTTCGTTCTGTTGTACACAAGGTCACTGTGAGTTGGTACCTACTTGATGGTACTAATCACAACTCTAAAGTGATTATATCAGAGGTGGGGTTTGATGTTAGATTAGGGAGAGGCACTGTGTAGACCTCTACTAGTAATAACACAGAATACCAGATGAAGTAGCTTCAGGGAAAGGTCCCAGAATTCTGAACTACATATAAAGGAACATTTTGAAAGTTCAAAAACTTACTGCTAGTGGGCTTTGTAGCAGAAGCAAGAAAGGTGATGTTTTCTGATCTGTTGGTGCCAGCGGATCACAGAGCAGCCATCTTGAATGGGATAGAGCCGGTGAAGGACTAAGGGAGAGCTCACATCTCAGGAGTCTGGCTGATCCTCAGAAATAAAGGTGTGAACTTTTTTTTTTTTTCTTGGTCATTTGACTCTCTCTTTGTCTGTACACCTCCACTCTGGTGATTAGAGGGGGTGTTTGAGCAAGCGGACACTTTCCCTTCCCCCAGAGGATTCTACTATGCATGCACAGGAATCTGCTCAGCAAAGACCACTGGGTACAGAATTAAGAAGGGGAAGGAATCAACAGGAACAGCCTAAAATGGGAGGGTTTTTCTAAAATAGCTCTGGCCAGCCCTGAACATTTTCTCACTTGAATAAATACCTGAATGGACTTGAGGAAGAGAGGCAAAAAAGGAGGAAGGCCATAAACCAAATCTTGAGTTATATCATAAGGAGCAATGATAAAATCCTGAATTGGCCCTGAGGCAAGAAGCAAAAAAGGGGGTGTTAAGGTCTTATTCATATTTTGCTGTTTTTTTTTTTGGGGGTTTTGTGGTGATTATAGACTTTGTTGTTGTTGTTGTTGTTGTTATGTGTCGTGGACTTGGTTCTGACTCATAGCGACCCTGTACAGGGTTTCCAAGGCTGTAAATCTTTATGGGAGCAGAGAGCTTCATCTTTCTCCCGTGGAACAGCTGGTAGTTTCGAACTGCTGACTGTGAGATTAGCAGTGTCTTTTTATTTTTCTCATTTTCTTGTTTGTTTTGGTTTGGTTTTTGTTTTGGTTCCCCTTTTACCTTGAGCAAGCTCTTTCTCTCCCTGCATTACCCAAGAAGAGACAGCAATTACTGTCATATAGCAAAGCTACAATTGCATCCTATAAAATCCCACCATCTGGGCAGGGGCCAATACCAGCTACTATATACCATATGGATAGCCAACATTTACTAAAATTACTCTAAGTTGAGCAATAAGGGAAGCCCATCTCCTGAGTACACCTACCAGTAGGCAATAAGGAAGCTTAATAATATACCAACATACATTCATCTA
>NW_006408667.1:4821087-4831161 GCF_000296735.1 Chrysochloris asiatica | reverse complement strand
TATTGGAGTTCCAAAAGAAGAAGGATCACAGAAGACAACAAAGGAGATAGCTGAAGATCTGCTGATAGAAATTTCCCTAGCATCTTGAAAAATGAGAACATAACCATGCAAGTAACTGAACGAACCCCAGGGAGGATAGACCCCAAAAGAAAATCACCAAGACATATCATAATCAAGCTCTCTAAAATGAAAGACAAGGAAAAAATCCTGAAAGCAGTTAGAGAAAAGAGAAGTGTTACTTACAAAGGCAAACAAATCATATTAAGCTCTGATCACTCAGAAACCATGCAGGCAAGAAGGCAATCGGGACAAATATATAAAACCTGAAAGAAAGAAAGAAAGAAAGAAAGAAAGAAAGAAAGAAAGAAAGAAATAACTGCCAACCAAGAATCATTTACTCAGCAAAGCTGTCAATCAAATATGACAGTGCAGTCAAAACATTACAGGATAAACAGAAGCTAAGGAACTTTGTCAACGTCAACCCAGTGCTTCAAAACATCCTAAAGGCAGTTCTTTGGACTGAGAACCAAGAAGAACAGATAACAACCAGAGATCGACATACATGGTAGCACCACACAGAACAGAACAAAACTATAAGAACAATTCAAAGGATCTCAGAGGTCAGTCTATGATCCAAGCAATTACAGTGTGAAAGAAGGTAAAAATATCAGAACAGAGATCCAGGTAATGAGAAGTTTGGTAGATTGCAGTATAAAATAGACTGTTTTAAAAAGAGGAAAAAATTAATAGAAATAGGATTAAACTCAAAGAAAATTCATACTTCACAACATATCAAGAAAATGAAAATCAAAGAAGCACATGGAAACATTAAACCTATGAAAACACTAACAAGAAAGAGCACAGAAAACATGAACTCAGCAGAGGAAGGTATGCAGAACAAAGAAACCAGCAGCACCACAAATAAACAAACATAATGACAGCAATTAATTTATACCTATTGATATTATGGAAACTGAATATCAATGTATTAAATGCATCAGTTAAGAGACAGAGAGTGGAAGAATGGATAAGAAAACAAGATCTTTCAACATGCTGTCTTCCAGAGACACATCTTGCATACAACAGAAGATTAAAAGTTAAAGGATGAAAAATAGGATAGCAAAACCAGAAAGAAACTTGACAAAGACATAGAGGAACTAAACAATGCAATCAACCAAGTTGACCTCATAGATGTGTACAGAGCATTCAGCTCAACAACAGCACAATACACATTCTCTTCCAGTTCACATTGGACATTCTTTAGAATAGACCATGTGTTAGGCCTCAAAAGCAGTCTCCAAATATTTACAAACATTAAAATACTACAAATCATCTTCTTAGATCACAATGATATAAAATTATAAAGCAACAATAGGAAGGCCAAGGGAATAATGGCAAATACATGGAAATTGAATAACACCTTGCTTAAAAGTGTCTCAAGTAGAACCAATAAAAGGTGAATTCACAAAATTCCTAGCAACAAATGAGAATGAAAATACAACATAAAAAAAATCTTTGGGACACAACAAAAGCAGTGTTCAGAGGACAATTTATTGCATGCAATAAATGCACACATCCATAAAGAAGAAAGAACCAAAGTGATTATAGAAATATGCATTCTCGACAGAGTTGAACTTTTTAATTTTTGCCAGACAACTGGATTTGCAATGCTATCATAGTTTTGATTTGTATTTCCCTCATTCCTAATGAGGCTCAACATCTCTTCATATATTCATCATCAATTTAGTGTCTTCTCTGAATGCGCTAATCCTATCCTGTGCCAAAATTTCTGTTAGTTTTTTTTATTATTATTATTTGCACTTTACTCCTTTGTGACATTTCAAGGAATCCTAAACTGACATTTTTATCTTTATTTTCTCTCTTTCAAATCCTCCTTCCTTTTTATTTCCCTCTCTCTTTTTGCTATAATGGGTTTCAAAATTTGTGTTATTCAGATATTCCAGAAACCATAATACTGTCATCACTAAATCACTTTTTAAATAACTATTTATCTCATCAAAAAAAGACAAAATAATAATTACCATAATGGCTAGTTTATACATTGTTATCATATAGATCTGAATGATTTCAGTGTCTATACTCAAAGGTCCAGTGAATTTCTAATTGTTTCTTGTGAGCAAAATGTTATTTTTTTATGAAAACTAAATGCCGCATTCTGATTCCTTTCTCTCTTCAATATGTAGCATATTAATATTTAATATGTAATAAGATACAATATGTTACGTGCATGTATAATAGTTTAATATTATAAAAAATGAATAATATGCATTTTGTTTATATGTAATTGATAACAAACAAATCTTTTAATAATATTGGTAGGATGGGGCTCAGGCTAGCCTCTGGGATACCACCTTTGATAGTGAGTAGATAAGAGATGATATGAAATAGTTCTAAATTCACTCTTAATGTTTATTATACAGGTCTACTTTCATTAGCATTTAAGCATTTACTATAATAATCATATGTGATACCCAATGTTATAGATTAAATTATACCCCCAAATTTATATTGAAATCTGAACTCCTATATCTATCAATGTGAATTTTTTGGAATAGGGTTTTTCTTTAATCAATTAAATTAAAAAGGTTCTTTAGGAGCAGGGTGTGTCTTAACCCTAATCACTTTGAGTGGTGTTTTATAAGACACAGAAGGAAAGATAGTTGTTACATCTATAAGCAGCAAAGGAACACAAAGCACTGTTCACAGCTACCAAAAACCAGGATGTTGTGTTGTTAAGTGCCATCGAGTTGGTTCTGACCCATAGCGACCCTGTACAGGGTTTCCGAGGGTATAAATCTTTATGGGAGTAGAAAGCCTCATCTTTCTCCCGCAGAGCGGCTAGTAGTTTCGAACCGCTTACCTTAAGGTTCGCAGCCTGATTCGTAACCACTACGCTAGCAGGGCTCCTTAAAAACCAGAATAGATGCAAAAAACAAAACAAAAACCGTTCCTGTGTCAAAGTCCCCAGAGAAATTGATTTAGACTTCTACTTTCCAGAACTGTAAGAAAATCAATTTCTGTTCTTTAAAAACACCCGCTTTATGTTGTTTTGTTATGGCATTGCTAACAGACTAAAGTATCCATTGAATGAATTAATGAGTAAGTTCGTCTATTTGTTTATATTTGTTTCACTAGGTCTCTTTTCTGAAAATTCTGATTCTGGAGGTCTGTGTCGGAACCCAATAGCTACAAAGATCTTTACATTTACAGGCTCACAAGGAGTATCTTTTTGCAAAGATTTTGGAAAGAAAACATACTGTAACCTAATTAATAATTAGACATATCTGTTTCTTTTCACCTGAATATTGACCCAGCATAATTCAAAACATCTGGTAGCATCAGCACAGTGATACTTACATTTTGTAAAGAACATTTTGATCAGTCTTGCTCAGGGAGGAAATCTCCTCCCAGATCCCATGGGGGTATCTCCTGGTCAAATGTCAAGGCGATTATATTTTGGATCCATTTAAACACTGCACAGCTTACTGTCCTGTCTCAAAACACCAATAAAGTGCTGAGTCAATGTGCTGACTTATTTTATGAGCTACCCACACCCCCAGTACTGCTGCTGTTTCCAGTATCTCTGTGTAACCTCTAAGTAGGCTGCAGATAAGGGAGGATTTCAGAGCAACAACAACTCAGGACTCTACTAGGACCCCTGGCAACTGGTTAGAACTGTGTTCACATGTTCAATCTCAGTCAGTTCCGGAACTTCAATCTCAGCCTATTCAACCCTTTCAATTTTAACATCTTGGCTATATTCTCTGCACATCTGTATACATGTGCCTTTGTTCTTCATAGCAAAGTTATGAGCTGCCTATTTTGGAAAATACAAATAATTTAAGAAGCAGTGAATCTGATTTGATGTGACAGATGAAAGCAATTGAGGAGGATATTAAAACTACTCAAGTTTACAGGAACTTTTTTATTGCCAATAAAGAACTTTCTCAATTTGGACAATAGCACAAGTATGAGGTGTTCTTGGTAAGTATTTTTCTTGCCAGAAGTCTAAAAATAGTTTGTAAATATCTCACCATGCATTTGTAAAGGAGCTTTTGAAAGCTCCTTCAGGAAAAAGGGGAAGAGAGTAAGAGAAGATAAGATTTTCTTCTTCTTAGAAAGGTACCAAAAAGTATCAAAAGAATAGAAGATTTCAAGGCATAGATTCTTTCCCATCAGCAATAAATATCCAGTAACACTGTACTAGGTGTTGAGAGAAATAATGGAGGAGGGGACATGTCAACTATTAATGGTATCACCAACTAAGTTTGTTATACCAGGGAGCTTCAAAAAGATTGTGCAAAAACTCCATTATTTTTAAATTCCAATTTTCAACAAATTGGGGAAATCTGCTGCACAAGACCTTTTCAAATTGTTGAAAAGCAAAGATGTCAGTTTGAGGACTAAGGTGTGCCTGACACAAGCCATGGTATTTTCAATAATCTCATCGGCATGTCAAAGTTGGACAATGAATAAAGAAAACCATAGGAGAATTGATGCATTTGAGTTGTGTTGGAGGAGAATAGTCAAAGTACCACCAAAAGAACAAAGAAATTGTTGCTGGAAGAAGTACAATCAGAATGCTCCATGGAAGCCAGGATGGCCAAACTTTGTCTCTCATACGTCAAGCATATTATCAGGAAGGACAAGTCCCTGGAGAAAGACATCATGCTTGGTAAAGTGGAGGGTCAGCGATAAAGAGGAAGACCCCCAACAAGACAGATTGGCACAGTGGCAGCAGCAATGGATTCAAGCATAGCAATGATTGTGTAGTCAGTGCAGAACTGGGCAGTGTTTCACTCTGTTGTGCATAAGGTCACTATGAGTCGGTTCTGACTAGGTGGCATCTAACAACAACAACATAGTAATTAAATGAGTCAATACATCTGAAAACACTTAAAGCAAAACTGCATACATGAAGAAACTTGGTAACTGTTATTTTCATTAGTTATTTTATGTTAAAAAAAAAACAAAAAAACCTTAAGGTGTACACAAGCAAATATACCCAATGATCTCCTTTCCAATACTGGGAGCAGGTTTTGAAAAATTTTAATTCCTTATTGTATCCCAAGAAATTAGCTCAGGAGCTGATCGATACAACTGATACTGCAGGATACAATTGAAGTTGGCATACATTAAACTCTGAATCAATGCAAGAAACAGTAAATGCTAAGAACTGTGGTTCTCAACTAATATGATTTTATTCTTTCCCACCAGGACATTTAGCATGTCTAGAACTATTTTTGTATGTCACAACTGAAAGATCAGTTTGCTATTGGCATCTACTGGCTATAGGTCAGCAGTGCTGCTAAATCGACAATGTACAAGCTACCATCCACACAAGAAAGAAACACCATGCTCAAACTGTAAATAACATCAAGACTGAGAAACTCAGCTAAAGTAGTTAACCCGGGCTTCTTTCAAGAAAGGATGTGGGAAGCATACCAATTCAATAATACAGATTATTGTATGTGTCATTGTATGTAAAGATAGATATTACAAACACAATACAGAATTTAAGAAAAATAGGGAGAAAAAAAAAAAAAAACACTGAAAAACAGGGAGAGAAAAACCTCATATCAAGATTAGTCAGCTGCCATCTAGTATGACCCATGTGTATCAAAGTAGAACTGAGCTTCATATAATTTTTTTATGGCTGTGTTTTTGGAAGTAGACTGCTGGACCTTCTTCTGAGGAACTTCTGGATGGATTTGGACCTCCAGATTTTCAGTTAACAACTATTATTGATTGAATTTTGTTTCCCAAATGTATATGTCAACTAGGCCATGATTCTCACTATTTTGTAATTACCTTTCATTTTGCAATTTTGTGTAACTATCCTCTGTGTTTTTCTGCTATTCATAAGGTTTTCAGTGACTAAATATTTGGAAGTAGTTCATCACTTCTTCTTCCACTTTCAAGAAAGTGAGGCAGCACAGGAGGCACTCACTCATCTCTGCCAAGAAATTTGGAAGACAAATATCTGGCTGACTGATTTGAGGAGATCCGTATTTGTACCCATTCCAAAGAAAGGTGACCCAATGGAAATCATCAGACAATCTCTTTGATATCCCATGCAAGTAAAGTTTTACTAAAGGTAATACAGAAATGGCTGCAAGCATACATTGACAGAGAAATTCCAGAGCTTCAACAGGA
This sequence comes from Chrysochloris asiatica, assembly GCF_000296735.1. NCBI lineage: Eukaryota > Metazoa > Chordata > Mammalia > Afrosoricida > Chrysochloridae > Chrysochloris > Chrysochloris asiatica. The sequence goes on along the minus strand of NW_006408667.1, from coordinate 4,824,984 downwards.
TTCAGAAGAGGCTGTGGAACAAGGGATATTGTTGCTGATGTCTGATGGATCTTGGCTGAAAGCAGAGAATACCAGAAAGATATTTACTTATGCTTTATTTACTATGTGAAGACTTTTGACTCTGTGTATAATATCAGGCTATGGATAACATTATGAAGAATGGGTATTCTATGTACATGTTCCTCATGACTGTGCTCATGAGGAACATGTACATAGACCAAGAGGCAGTTATTAGAACAGCACAAAAAGGATAAAAAATGGTTTAAAATCAGGAAAGATGTGTTTCAGGTCTGTATTTTTTTTTTTTTTTTGCCATATTTGTCATATCTGTATGCTAAGCAAATAATCTGAGAAGCTAGATTATATGAAGAAGAACATGGCATCAGCTTTGGAAGCAGACTCATTAGCAAATTAGCAACCTGCTATGTGCAGATAGAAGGAGCTCTGATAGCATAGTGGTTACAAATCAGGCTGCAAATCGCAAGGTCAGAAGTTTGAAACTACCAGCTGTTCCAAGGGAGAAAGATAAGGCTTTCTATTCCCGTAAATATATACAGCCTCGGAAACCCCGTACAGGTCCGCTATGAGTCGGTTCTGACTCCACATCACATAACCACCAACCACCACCATATTCAAAAAGAGCGTAGTGGCTACGAATTGGGCTGCGAACTGCAAGGTCAGCAGTTCGAAACTACCAGCTGTTCTGTGAGAGAAATATGAGGCTTTCTGCTCCCTAAAGATTTACAGCCTTGGAAACCCTGTTCATGGTCACTATGTCTTAGAACCGACTCAATGGCACTTAACAACAACAAATATTCAGATAATGAAAGCTTTCTTGCTGAAAGTGGAGAGTACTGATGAAGATCAAAGACTACAGTCTGCAGTATGGATTGTACCTCAATGTATAGAGAACAAAAATCCTCACCACTGGACCAACAAATAACATTATGATAAATAGAGAAAAGACTGAAGTTGTCAAAGACTCCGTTTTGCTTGGATCAGCATTCAGCACCCAAGTAAGCATCAGTTAATAAATCAAAGTATTGCACAAGGGAAATGTGCTGCACATGACCTCTTTAAAGTGTTTAAGAGCAAAGATAACAGTTTGAGGACTAAGGTGCACCTGATCCAAGTCTTGGCATTTTCAATCGCCTTATATGCAAGAGAAAGTTGTACAATGAATAATGAAGACTGTAGATAAATGCATGATCTTAAGTTTATGGTGTTGGAGATGAATATTAAAAGTATCATGGACTGCCAGAAGAACAACAATTCTGTGTTGGAAGAAATAAAGTCAGATTTTTCTTTAGAAGGTGAGACCTCATCCTTCATACTTCAGCCATATTATCAGGAAGAACCAGCCCCTGTAGAATGACATTATGCTCAGTAAAGTGGAGGGTCAGTGAAAAAGAGGAAGTTACCCAGTACATTGGTTCAGTGGCAGCAGCAGTGGGCTCAAACATAACAATTGTAAGGCTGGTGCTGGACTGGGCAGTATTAAGTTCTGTTGTGCATAGATTTGCTATGAGTCAGAACCAACTCAATGACACCTAACAACAACAACAACAACAACAACTACCACCAAGAAAGAAGAGTCAGGGATGGAGCACATCCTTTTCACCTGGAATGCTTGCACTGAGAACATCCTAGACGCAGGCGGAGAATGGTGAAGACAAATGTGGAAATCTCCAAAGGAAACCAGACCAACAGATATTGAAATGGACAAGGATTCTCTCATGGAGAGAAAATCTTCCCCTAAAGCTGAATTTAGACTTCCAGAATCTTAAATTGTGAGAAAATAAATTATTGTTTATTAAAGTTGTCTATTTGTGGTATTTATGTTACAGCAGCACTGGATGAGAAATTAGGCAGGCAGGCATATGAACTGTTTGCACTATCTAGGAACTTCTCATGAACAATAAAAACTTAGGAGTTTTCAGGGAACTATGAGATTACATAAAATGTTTTTTTTTCTCATCTCTACAATTATCCTGTGTCTGTCTCTGCAATTTCTTCTACTAATTCCTCTTGACTTTGACTAAAGCATCTAATCCTGCAACTTTGATTCAAAACTCTGGCCCCCAACCCCAACTCCATTATCTCTGAGGAAATCATAATTCCTCCCTCTGGGTTGTCTAAAAATACTACAGCTCCACAATTCTTAGAGACTTTTCCAGTCTCCCTTTTTAACTTCATTTAAGGTGAAAAAATAAAGAACTCCTCTTTATCTTTGAAGTTCTGTTACTCTGTTGCTGTTGTTAAGTGTCATTGAGCAAGTTATATCTCATAGCAACCTTGTATAGGGTTTCCAAGAAGCGGATGGTGGGTTTCATCCATGTTGACTAGTTCAGAGTTTATTCTACAGTGCCACACCAGGACTACTGGAAAGTGATTCTAAATTTCTCTGAATTATACATAAGTGCTCCTTAGGCCAATTTCAATAAAATACCTAAAACTAACTGTGGCTAATCAGAATGATTGGCCCAATCTATAAAAATGTTTATCTTTTGTTGTTGCTTTTAAGTGCCATTGAATCAATTCTGTTCCATGGCGACCATGTATATGGTTTCTGAGGAGCAGGTGGTGAACGTGAACCACTAACCTTGTATCTTAAGCCAACTTTGCAGTTCAGCGCATTAACCGGCAATGCTACACCTGGACTCTTGTTTATCTTAAGACACTTATACAAACACAGGAAAGTATTAGACACATATCATTCCAAAATATTAAGCAGCTACACATTTCTTCCTTGATCAACCACTTCCTCCATTATTCATGTTGCTCTGTGAAAATTGTGAGACTTCAATACCATACTTTGTGTTTATCACTCATAAGGGTCTCACTTATCTAAAGGAAATTCAGTAATTGAACGTATTTCTTTCATTACTAGGGTTATGTCTATTTTCCCGCTGATGTCACCTTATTTAAAAGCATTTACTTTATAGACTCTCCAAGGATAGTACTTGGGTGGAAAACCCTTTATAAATTCATACAATGTAAAGAATACGAATTGGAGAGTAATTTTATAATTGATATATTTTATATTTGGTGTGTTTTGTCTGTTTTCTTTTTCTCCCACCAAAAGATAAACAATGACATTATCTCTATGTCTTGTTATTTTAAACATCCTAGCAATTTTGTGTAAATCAGATAGAGGAGCCAGAACCAAGGAACTGAAAAAAAATATGAAAAAGTATCTAGCAGCTGCCCAATTATAACAACCTCTAGGCAAAGAAGTTGGTCAGGAGTGCAATTCTTTTGTTTATTTTTAATTTCCTTCTGGATTTTAAAAATACAACTTATGTTCATATAAATGCTACATCAAAGCAGTCATAATAAATAATTTGAGTGTTATCAAAGACTGTTTTGTTCTTCCAGCTGCTAGAACGGTTTTATTTACAAAGTATTGTGAAGTGACTCCAAAACAGCTGCTATTTCATGATTTGAGCCATTTCATGATTTGATTTGAATTGTTTTCCCTCACTTTATCCATTGGCATTTTACAAGTAATGATAGACTCATGACAAAACAGTTTTTGGACTTTTCTTGCATCTCAACAGGAAAATAACTAATTGGTGGATGAATGTGAATGAAAATGAATTTGCTTAAAAGTGAAATGTTAACTTTAAATTATACATGCATTTTCAGGCTGAGCGTGTAAATGGCACAACTGAGAAATACATGCACAATTTCAATGTCTAAAAACCTTCGAGAAATGTACACAGCCTCCGCAGTAGACAATCCACTTGCTAATTTAATGTACCTCACCCCTGGGCCAGTCATTTCTTGACAATGTATAATAACTCAAATGATATGATACATAAGAAATCCTTCCACAGAAAGATAAGCAAGGCAGAGCAAAGGAAGGAAGGAAAGAAGGAGGGAGGGAGGGAAGGA
>NW_006408667.1:4817787-4820959 GCF_000296735.1 Chrysochloris asiatica | reverse complement strand
GGAAGGAAGGAAGGAAGGAAGGAAGGAAGGAAGGAAGGAAGGAAGGAAGGACTAATAAAGGAGAAAGAAACTACAAAAATGAGCTGTGAAGAGGAAGAAATTGGACACATGAAGATGACAAAGAATGGAAGAGATAAAGAGAGTAAAGGGAATAATGATAACCCAAACAGTCTCATGTATTTTCTATTCATTGTGGCATTCTCTTTCAATTGTCTTGATTAATCGGTCTGTTTCTTGGTTATTATACAATTCCTTCCTTTCCTCTACTTCCACCTTAACCACAAAAATGTGGAAATTCCAACTTGTTATGAGCTAATAGAGAGCAAAGGCTAACACCTCAACATCAGAAACTATCTAAGTAGATTCAGCACATCATCTAAGTGAGATTAAACACATCATCACTATAGCTTCCACGTCCTCCCACCACTGTTCACAATCACCACCTGTCTTTATTTTTCATAGTACTGAACACTTTTAGAAGGATATATAATGTATTTATTTATTATATTAATTTTTAAAACTTTTCTGCCTCTATTAGAATATAACTCCATAAGGATAGGGGCTTTTCTGTTTATTTTATCTACTGATTAATCCCAGTAGCTCAGAATTATGTGACAAAAGGCAAAGGTTCAACAATATTTGCTAGATATTTAAATATCTATCATCTGGGGGGAAATGTTGCATATAAGGATCTCCATTATGTAAGGACCTCTGGTAGCTTAGTGGTTATGAATCAGGGCTATGAATCGGGACTGCGAACTGCAAGGTCAGCAGTTTGAAATTACCAGCTGTTCTGTGGGAGAAAGATGAGGCTTTCTGCTCCTGTAAAGATGTACAGCCTTGGAAACCCTGTACAGGGTCGCTATGAGTCAGAATTGACTCCACGGCACTTAACAACAACATTTACCACATGAGTTTTGAAAATTCATCCTAAATCCATTCCTATAGTCAATGTCAGTAGAAACTTCAGTTCACTTGAAACATGTGCCACCATTGTGGACACAGGGGCACAAAAGTGTTTGCAAACATGATCTAATTAATTTATCTAATAAATATTTATTAATATTTATCTATTAAACTATAGTTTAATATAGCAATTACTATCCATAATGAACACTTAGTAGTAGAGGAAGAAGTATCATATAAGTACATCATTATATGGCTATTCATTCATTATATAACTTTTTAAGTTTTTGCCATTTCTCAGATACTGTTCTGGTTGTATATCCCTAAATATACAAAACATAAATAGTCAAAAGCCTAGACATCCACCAAATAAAGAGCAATATAATGGGAAAAAAACAGTGATATTAGAAAAAAACTCCGTCTTTGACAATGTTGATGGACTGTTATAAATGCTTTGTTATATGTAGATCATTTTACTCAATTTAGTATTGACTGTAAAAATCTAATTCTAATACCATTCACTAAAGAAAATAATCATTTGTCAATTAAGATATTTGACAATTTTACTATCCTTATTTGACTATTTTAGGGAGTGTGATGGCTCCCTATAGTAAGCACAGTCTATGAACCACAAGGTACATGGTTCAAATCTTCCAGCCACTCCAAAGGAAAAAGATGAGACTTTCACTCCTGTGAAAGTTTAAAGCCTCAGAAAGCCTATACAAGCTCACTATGAGTTAGAACTGACTCAAAGGCAGTTAACAACAACAACATATGATTATTTTATTGTCTATACTGTTCTTTGAACGCTCACATTTTGTAGCATAATAGTTATTACTCTAGGTTTCAACTACCAGTGCCATATTTTCAGAACTTTATTTTAGAGAATTATTATAAAGATCTTCAAAGCTTAAGGAAAAATAAGGTCATCAAGCTTTAATAAATATTGCCTACTTTGAGATGTAACAATCTAGGGCATAGCCAGGTCTTAGTTGTATTAGAATCACATGCTTTTATATAGCATTTTCAAATATATATATATAGAATCACATGTTTTTATATAGCAATTTCATATATATAATTTTATTTTATATTCTTGATAATAGGAATATAGACTGGCAGTTTTATTCACTTTCCCCCCACCCCCCCAAAAAAAAGTCTTTTGAAAAGTTAAATAACTTGTCATCTAGAATGACACAGTAAGTGAATATCCTGAACCCATGTTTTCTAAAGGATCATGCATCAAATAAAGACATGTCAAGTGAGAACACAGACCGTCTACTCCAGGTATAATGCATACTCCAAGACAATCAGTTTCAGATCAATATTTATTTATCTATAGTTCACAATGTGTATTACATCCTAGGGATAAAAGAGTGAGTAAACAATTCAAAATAATTTGTTTTATGAACTTCATATTAACACAAAGAGACAAATAATTATATTAGCTGTCCATTTCAACTAAATAAGAAGAAAAGACACAGGATTCCCTAAGAAAATATGAACAAGCCACCTGACCTTAGCAGAGGCTGGAGAATCGATAAGAACATCTGTCCTGAGGCCTGTATAATAGATAACCTAAATGAAAGTGAAGAAGGTAATAGCCAGAAGAAATCTTTCTCTTTTTCTGGGGTGCTGGGAAGGGTTGTAGCATGTACAAATGCCATGGCCAGGAGAAAACACAGCTAATCAGAAGAACTGAAAGTAAAGGATACCTGGAGTGAAAAAGAACTAGAGAAAGAGAACCTGGAGAAGAATCTGGAGAAATAGGGGTTGCTAATGCAGTGCCATTTGAAAGTGTCAAAGATTTAGATTTTAATGTAGTTATTAATAAGTATTAAAAGATGATTAAATGAAAGGAAATGCACAAACATTGATGTCTTAGGTATTAGTGAGCTGAAAAGGACTGGTATTGGATATTATGAATCTGATGACCACATGGTTTGCTATGACGGAAATGACAAATTGAAAAGGAATGGTGTTGCACTTATTGCCAAAAAGAACATATCCAGATTAGTCATGAAGTACAACATTGTCTGTGGTAGGATAATATCCATACACCTTCAGGGAAGCCCAGTTAATGCCACTATTATTCAAATTTACGCACCAACCACGACAGCCAGTGAGGATGGAATAGAAGAATTCTACCAACTTCTTCAATCTGATATTGATCAAACATGCAATCTAGGTGTATTGATCGTTACTGGTAATTGGAATGCAAAGGTTAGGAGCAAAGAGGGAGGATCAGTAGTTGGAAAATATGGCC
>NW_006408667.1:4812810-4815647 GCF_000296735.1 Chrysochloris asiatica | reverse complement strand
TAATGGTCTCAAGCGTAGTAACAATTGTGACGTTAGCCCAGGACTGGGCATGTTTTTTCTGTTGTGCCTAATGTTGCTATGAGTTGGTACCAACTTGATGGCCCTTAACAACAACAACTATTGTGGCAACATTGTGATTTACATTTTGAAAAGTTAATTCTGGTTGTGATGGAGAGAAAAAATATAATCAGCCCCAAAGTGGATTACAGGAGACTATTCAATAGGGTAATTGAAGTATCCAGATAAAACTTGATAGAGTTTAGAAATTGATAATTTTGATGGAGATGAAGGAAAGTAGATATTTTCTAAATTTTAATTATTTAAAATTAATTTTGAGAATACTTGTCTATGTTGCCATTGTCCCATTTTTGTTTCCTTATCCTCTTCTATTGTTGTTGTTATGTGCTATTGAGTTGGGTCTGACTCACTGTGACTCTATGCACACAGAACAAAGCACTGCCTGGTTCTGCACTATCATCACAATTGTTCTTATGTTTCACCCCATTAATGCTGCCACTAAATTAATCCATCTTTTTGGGGATCTTCCTCTTAGTTGATGATCCTCCACTTTTCTAAACATGATGTCCTTCTCTGCTGACCAGTCTCTCATAATAATATGTGCAATATATGAAAGGTGAAGTCTCGTGATGTTGGCTTATAAGGAGCATTCTGGCTGCACTTCTTCTGAACACATTTGTTTGTTCTTCTGGCAGTCCCCGGTACTTTCAATAGTCTTTGACAATGCCATAATTCAAATGTATGATTTCTCCTACAGTTTTCTTTATACGTTTTCCAACTTTCACATGCATATGAGAGCATTGAAAATATAGTAACTTAAGTCAGCCATATCATAGTCCTCAAATTGACATCTTTCCTCTTAAACACTTTAAAGAGGATTTGCACAAAAGAGTTGCATAATGATTTCTTGAATTTTGTTTTCATGAAGATCTAAGCAATATTTAAAAACGTCAACCTTTTCTTCATTTATTATTGTTGTTGTTAGGTGTGGTCAAGCCAGTTCTAACTCATAGAGTCCCTATGCACAACAGAACTAAACACTGAATGGTACTGGGCCATCCTCCCAATAATTGTTAAGCTTGAATCCATTGCTGCTGACATTGTGCCAGTTCATCTCAATGGAAACCTTACCCTTTTTCTGACCCTCCACTTGACCAAGAATGATGTATTTCTCCAGGGATTCATCCCTCCTAATTATATATACAAGGAAAGATATATGAAATCTTGCCATCCTGACAGCTAAAGAACATTCTGGCTATACTTCTTCCAACACAGATTTGTTTGATAACTTAAATGTAGCAATTCTTCTATGGTCTTTCTATTTGTTGTCCATCTTTCACAAGCATATGAAGCTATTGAAAATATCATGGGTTACATCAGGCTCACATTAGTCCTCAAACTGACATCTTTACTCTCGAACACTGTAAAGAGGTCCTTTAAAGCAGTTTTGCCTGTTTCAAAACATCCTTTGATTTATTGGCTGTTGTTTCCATGAGGGTTGATGGTTAATCCAAGCAAAATGAAATTGTCAACAGCTTTTATCTTTTCTCCATTTATTGATATGTTATTTATTGGTCCAGTAGTAAGAAAAATTGTCTTCTTTACATTGACATGCAACTCATACTGTATGTTGTGGTCTTTGATCACCATCAGTAATTATTTTATGTCCTTTTTGCTTTCTTCTCAGATTACTTGTTCATTGTGTAGTCTGAAAATATACAGTGTATAAATACAACCCTGGTTCTCACCTTTTCTGATTTTAAACAATTCAGTATCCCCTTGTTGTGTTTGAACAACTGCCTCCTGGTTTATGCACAATTAAGTGTTCCACCATAAAATGTTTTCCGCAATGCTGTCCGTAGTCATAATTCACACAATTGAAAGCATTTGCATTTTCAATAAAGCACAGGCAAATGTCTTTACAGTTTTCTATGCTTTCAGCCAAGATCCCTTTGACCCCAATGATATGCCTTGTTCCATGCCCTCCTATGAATCTGGCATGAATTTCTGGCAATTCCCTGTCAATGTACTGTTGCAGTCATTTTTGAATTATCTTTATCAAATCTTTACTTGCATTTGATATCAATATTGTGTGATAAATTCTGTATTCTGTTGGGTCACCTCTCTTTGGAATAAGTACAAATAGGAATCTTTTTCCAACCAGTTGGCCAGAGAGCTGTCTTCCAAGTTTCTTGGCATAGATTAGTGAATGCCTCAAGTGCTGCATCAATTAGTTGAAATATTTTAATTTGCATTCCATCAGTACCTACTTGGAGCCTTGCTCTTTGCTAGTGCCTTCAGTGCACTTAGACTTCTTCCTTCAGTACTATTGACTCATGATCATATGCTATCTCTTGAAGTGGTTAAATATCAACCATTTCTTTTTGATACAGTAAGTCTGTATTCCTTCCATCTTCATTTGAAGCTTTCTGCATGATTCAATATTTTGCCCCTAGAATCATTCAGTATTGCAAGTCTAGATTTAAAAATACTTCCCCACTTCTTTCACTTTGACAAATGCTAAGAATGTTCTTCCTTTTTGGTTTTCTGACTCCAGGTTTTTGCACAACTCAGTATAATACTTGACTTTGTCTCCTCAAACTCTCCTTTGAAATTTTCTGGCCAGTTATTTTACTTCCTCATTTCTTCCATTTTCTTTAGAATCGCTATTTTAAAGAAAGAGCAAGTTTTAGAGTAGAATACTACTCAGCCATAAATAAGAAATAAAGTCCTAATGCATGCAAAATGTGTGTGACCCTTGAAAACATGCTGAGCAAAATATGGAAGCCATAAAAAGACAGATATTGTATGGTCTAGTT
>NW_006408667.1:4798404-4812705 GCF_000296735.1 Chrysochloris asiatica | reverse complement strand
ATTTTTAATGGTTATTACTGGGGGTGAGAGGGGGTCCAGGTATAGCACTGTTGAATTTCCACTGGATTTATAACTAAAAAGTTAGTACTTCAAATCCACCAATCACTCTGTGGAAATCCTATTTAGGGTCACTATGAATTGGAAACTACTCAGTGGCACTTAGTAACAACAACAGGGGTGAGAACTGCCAATCTTACAGTTAACAGTCCAGTGCTTACCCTGGAGCACTATACCAGAATCCTTCTCACCTATGATATCCATTAATAACCTTTGGTTTCTATATTTCTTTTTATTTCATTTAACAACATGTTACCATACTGTCAAGCCATTTCAATATATTGTCTCACATAATCTTCAGAAAATATTGTTTTTCCTCTGCTTTACAAATAAAACAATTGAAGCTCAAGAAATAGTACCTAGTTGTCTCCAAAACCATTGATTTTAACAAATATGCTTTGAAGGAACTGAATTTTCCACTTCTACAAAGTTTTAAGATGGATTTTTTTCTTTAACAGTCATGAAACTGATGAAAAATTCTGAAATTAATGTGTATTGTATGTTGGTATCAAATGAAATCTGCCAGTCACCAAATTTAAGGGACACTGTCTATGCATGACTTGGCCATGCATCATTGGCCTTTCAATTTTTTAAATTATTTGCACTGGTAGAAACATGTAGATTATATTTTAACTTAAAATTGGGCTCTTTAACCACCAACTTCAATATCTTTTAATAGATCCTAATAAGATGTAACTCTGTTGTAAGAAGTTATTGCAAGTACACAAGACTGCCTACTTCACTCTAGGCAAAGAAACTAAAGGCAATTAGAATTTCTACAACTCTAATAACATTATAGAATTTTTCATCTAACTGCATGGTGTGACTGACTCTTGCATCATAAATGGCTACTCCTTAAGCATTGGATATCTATTTGCCAAAAGCTGACTTCAAAGATAAACTATGTATCTGTTAAAATACTTACTTTAATAAAAGAAAATAAAAGTATAAATTTACTACATAAGACAAAGAAATTGATTTTAGGTATCCCTTCACTTTATATTAGTGTATATCTACTTCTTTAAGTTAGATAGAGAAGAATATGAATATAACTTTAAGGGATCAAATGTAAGGAAGGAACTTTTTAATACAGGTATGATTAGAAGAGGCAAAGAGTAATAACGGCACAATAGAAGGATCATACAAAGCAAAAGAGGCAGGAATCAACATTAAAATTTTTATAAATAGAGCAGGTGAATGTATAAACAATGAACTTGAAAGCCAGGAAGTCCTCCTTAAAGTTTGCCTCCAGTACTCTCTATAGGTTTACTTCAGGTTCTCTATTAGACTATCTGAATTTGAGCAGAAACAGTAAAAGACAACTTGATTTTTGATCATTTTATATGCAGAGAAAATTGTCTCTTATTGTTTGAAATCTGGTTACCAATCTTTCTTTACCTTAAATCATTGATCTGCATGAAAAATATAAATAGCAGAACTAAGATATCCTATTTTCTTAAATCTTTATATATTTGTAGGAACAAGTGCTTTAAGTGGTTGTTTCAGTATATGACAGAAGATTATGAAATTAACTGCCTTTTGATAGTCTTTCACCATACTTATTCAACCTGTATGCCGAGCAAATAATCTGAGAAACAGGGTTCTATGAAGAAAAATGTGGCATCAGGATTGGAGGAACATTCATTAACAACCTGCGATATACAGATACAACCTTGCTTGCTAGAAGTGAAGAGGACTTAAAACATTAACTGTTGAAAAGAAAAGAGCACAGCTTTTGGTATGGATTGCATCTCAATATGAAGGAAACAAAAATCCTCATCACTGGATCAAATAAAACATTCTTATCAATGGAAAAAAGATTGACGTTGTCAAGGACTTTATTCTTCTTGGATCAACTATGAACACTCATGGAAGCAGCAGTCACGAAATCAAACGATGTATTGTATTAGGCAAATCTGCTGCACAATACTTTTTGAAAGTATTGAAGAGCAAAGATGTCAACTTGAGGATTAAGGTACGCCTGACCCAAGCCATAGTATTTTCAATAACCTCATATGCATGCGAAAACTGGACAGTGAATGAGGAAGACCATAGAAGAATTGATGCTTTAAATTGTGGTGTTGGAGGAGAATATTGAAAGTGCCATGGGCTGCCAAAAGAACCAACAGATCTGTGTTGGAGGAAGTGCAGCCAGAGTGCTCCTTAGAGGCCAAACTTTGGACATATTGTCAGGAGAGACTAGTCGCTGAAGGATATCAAGTTTGGTAAAGTGGAGTTTCAGAAAAAAAGAGGAAGACCCCTAGCAAGATGGATTTGCAAAGTGGCAGCATCAATGGGCTCAAGCGTGGCAACAACTGTGAGATTAACCCAGGACTGAGCATATTTCTTTCTGTTGTGCATAGGGTCACTATGAGTCAGTATTGACTCGATGGCACCTGACAACAACAACAGTGCACAAAACAGGAACACAAATCAGAATGAATGGATGTTAGACAAACAGGGGTTAATGTTAAAATGGTCTATAAAGGGAGTAAGTTCGACTCAACCTCATGCAATTGGTGTCTGAATGTTGCCAAATATAGGTAGATTTTATGTTTAATGCCTGCTCACCAATTCTCAGAATACACAAGAAATTAGAAAAATATTTTCATGTTAAATATTCTGATGTTCAAATGTTTGCTCAACTAAAAAATAAGATAAAACACTATGCCAAGTAAAGCACATCTGTCACATCTACCAGCCCGATAAAGACCTCCATCTACTACTAAGGTGATATCTGACATAAAATTTGGGGTAAAATTCTATAGTAATCAGTGTTTGGGAAATGTATTGCTTAAATCCATTAAATTGTTTTTGCTGTTAAGTGTCACCAAGTGGTTTCCCACTGAAAGTGACTCTGTGTAGTTTCCCAGGTATAGCTGGTGGGTTTGAACCACTGATCTTGCTTCTACAATGCCACACCACTCATATATGCAGACGTTAAAATCTGGAAAGAAAATGCCTTGTTGTTGCTGTCTTTAGGTACAATTGGATTGACTCCAACTGACAGGAACACTGTGTGACAGATTGCCCACAAGGTTTTTGTGTTATCTAAATGAAAAGAGTAAGTAGAGCAACATGTATGAAACACTATAGTTTTAGTTTCCAAACATCTACCTATCTTTTCCTCAACCTATTTTGATATATTATTTGTATTTATTTATATTTAACACAAAGAAAAAAATGAAACATTTCATAGTAAGGACACTACTAAGATGAAGAATAAGGAAACAGAACACTAAAGAGAATATTTCACTTTATATTATGGTATGGAGTATACTGAGGCTTGGAGGAGGGTCATGTCAACACTGTAAGGGGAAAAGTGGAGTGGGAGGAAACAGATGGGAGTCTAGTTAGAATCTGTAGAAAGAGAAACATAGGATCATTGACACTTTGGTCTGAAAGCCTGTATGGTCTTTGGAGAAATCCTGCAAAGGTGATGACTGAACCTCCCTCATGGCATCTAGAATAAAACAAAGTAAGGAACATTAAATATTGTCAATATTAAACTTCCATAATTTTCTACCAACTGAGAGCTTGGAAGAGTCTCAGGACTATGAAATTATGTGAGTCCAACAGCCAAATTAAAAAAAAAAAAAAAAAAGGCATCAACTAATTGCATTGCTTAGGATCACCCAATCACAATCCAAGACACATTTAAGAAAATGTATTCAGTGCTAGGTGCTTTTCTAATTAAATTAAGTAGGACTGGCAGGCAGCCTTTTAGAACAATAAATCCTGAAGCTCACTTAATCTTATCTCCTTTCCACAATCCCCTTAGAGAAAACCATACTTGATTCCATTCTGTTGTGAGTAATTTTACCCTTTTTCTCTAGAGTTCCTACTCTCCATCATGTCTGAGTATTCCCCTGACACACCTTTGAAAACAGGCAATAAATATCAATTTCATGTGGCTCTGATTCCTTTGACTACCTCATATTAAATTCAGAATCACTTACTGTTTAATATTATTTATAACATTATAAGAAAGAGCATCCTGATGGCTTCCAGATGTTAGTAACATTTTTAAAACATTGGTTCAGACATCAGGCTTACAGACACTGGAAAAAAAGCTAATGTCCAGAAAGCTAAAGTAAACATCCTTTATTCCATTATTTCTTTTCTCAACTGAAAATTTTGTTTTATAGAAGTAATGTTTTCTTGTAAAAAGTTTTCAAATGACACTAACATGAAATAGAGTAGTAGAAAGATGAGGCTTTCTGCTCCTTTAAAGACTTACAGTCTCGGAAATCCTGTACAGAGTCACTGTGAGTTGGAACCAATTTAATGGAACACAAACATCACCCACCACGTCAAGAAGTGGAAAATGAAGCTTTCTTTAGGTTTCTTTTTCTGCCATTACTGGCACAAACCTACCCGTTGCCTCTATGGTGCTCCAGGAGTTTTGTTGCTGTTTCATTTTTTTTTTTTTTTGCATTAAATATGAATAAATAAAAATAATAGATAAAAATGGGTTGATGAAAGGATAGGTACATGTTTGGAAACTAAAGCTGTATCATATCATACAAGCTGTTCTACTTCTATTTCACTTAAATAACATTGGCACTGTCATGAAAGCCTCAAGGGCACTCTATCACACAATGTTCCTGTGAGTTAGAGTCAATCCAAATGCATCTAAACACAATAACAACAAGACATTTTCTTTCCAAGTTTTAAGGTCTGCATATATGGGTGGTGTGACATTGTACAATAAGAACTGGACTGCTAAAAGCAAGGTCAGTGGTTCAAACCCACCTACTGATTATGGGAAACCGTACATAGAGTCACTATTAGTGGGAAATCACTTGATGACACTTAACAACAACAACAAAAATAATTGATTTAAGCAATATACTTCTCACAAGCAAACATACAACTTTTCCCCAATAAAATGAGAGATGAAAAGAAAAAACTTTATAGTTCAATTGAGTTTGAAACCTTAATTTAAAAAATATATCTACATTAAGATTGTAGTTATTTTTAAAACTAAGTATCTACTTCTAAGACTGTTTCAGTACTCTCAACTGAATAATTTCTCTGGTAGAATAATGGTTACAAATCGGGCTGCTAACCTCAAGGTCAGCAGTTCAAAACTACCAGCTGTTCTGCGGGAGAAAAATGAGGCTTTCTACTCCCATAAAGATTTACAGCCTCAGAAACTGTGTTTTGGGTCACTATGAGTCTGAACCGACTCCACGGTACATAACAACAACAATGTACCTTAATATATTAAAAAGTATCTCCTAGAAAAGATTTATTTATCATTAAAGGCTTATTTCTTTGTTATAAATTAATGAGCATATGTAATTTGTTCAATTATTTGCAAATATTTATTATCAAATCGAACTAGAGTTTATATAAACTATAAGCAAATGAATGAGTCATTTGATCACAGATAGGAAAGAAATTGATATTAATAATGAGCTTCTTGGCTGAAAAGTAATTTATGAAATAATAATGGCTGCTCTCCAATTTTATAGTGGAAAATCAGATAACCAAATGGATAATTATAATCTTGAAATTAACCCTACTCTATTCATTTTCTACTGAAATTTAAGAGTTCAAAAGAAATAAAGATCGATTTTTTAAAAATTGTCAGAGTTCATTATTCTATTGAAATTCAAAGGCATTAAAGAACAAGTTCAGGCCTCCTTTCTTATTAATTATTGCTTAGCTTTGTACTTTGCATTTAAATATGTTCCATTAGTTTGGTTTGATTTGTAACATCTGTAATTGACCACCATATGGGGAAAGAGTATAAAAAATGAATAAATAAAACAACTGTCTTAAAACATGCTGGGGTAAGTATTCCATGTCTTTTGAAATGTTTGGTTTTTTTTAAATACATTTATATTTAATTGAACAAAGTAAAATAGATAACACTTAGAGTTTACATGGGGAAAAAAAAAAAACAAATAAGAAATTATTTCTAACTGTCATGTTTCAGAACCATTTAATAAGAAAAGCTGTATTATTCAACTATGAATTTAAGTGATAGCAATCCAATTATTTCACAAAACTTTGGGGTAGCAGAGAATGCTACATTTTTTTTTTTTTAATCCCTAAAAAGCAATTTGATTTGCATAAGACTTTCCACTTATTCAATGACTTGTATTGCTGTATTGGTACTTTTGGTGTGGCACTGTAGGATCAGCAATGGACTTGGAACCATAAGGTCAGCAGCTGAAATCCAACATCTACTCCTCTGAGACTCTATACAGGTCACTATAAGTTGGAACAGACTGGACAGCACTTCACAACAACAACAATAATTGCTATATTGAGCCCTAGTGTGGTACTGTAGGATAAGCACCTGCTAACTACAAGGTCAATAGTTCAAACCCACCAGCAGATCTCAAAGTCTCTATTTATGGTTATTATGAGCAGGAAATCAACTTGATGGGATACAACAATTGTTACAGTTCTGTATTGCTGAACTGAAGAAAAAATTCAAACCTTGGCATGTAATATTGAAGAATTCTAGGGACAAAATATAGAATGACACAGGTAACATTAAAAGAAGGAAGAACTACACAGTTGTCACACCCAAAAGAATTAGTTGGTGTTCAACCATCTCAAGAGGTACCATATAATCAGAAATCCATGAAAAGTTCCAAGTTTTAAATGTATGATATGTCCCCAAAGATTGCTGGGGCCTGGGTAGCAGGATGTGAGAGTTTCTGCTAGTCTAGGGCTGGATGGGGACTGACTTTGCAACTTTGCACATTTCTCCTAATCTGTAGAAACAGAGTTTACCCACCTCCAGTTACATTGGGTTGATGCGTCTGGTACCGGATTTTCAGTGGTGTGGGTCCCAGCACTGGTAGAATAGGATCCTCTCTGGGAGGAGATGAAGGTAGAGGCTGGCCACACTTCTAGTCAACAGAAGAGTTTAGAGGACAAAAGTGTTTGTGAGGTTGTTTGTGAGACAATGTGTGTGTGATATTTTCACATAGAAATATACTATTTTTTGTTTTCTTAGAGATATGATAGAAAAATCAATTTTATTTTAAAGCATTCATTTTTCTGTCCCATGAAAGAGTTGCTCTGTAGCAGAAAAATGAAGCTTTTTGTTCCAATAGAGATTTGCAGCCTTACATTCCCTGTACAGTATTGCTGCTATGAGTCAGAATCAACTTTATGGAAGTGGGTTTCATTTTCAGGTTTGTAGCATAACTATAGGAGAAATCACATATATACATTTATATCTAAGAACACACGAAATATTCACCAAGATAGATTAGTTATTGGATTACATAAGGAATGTCAATATATTTTAAAGGATTAAAACCACACAAAATATCTTTTCACACAAAAGGGAAATAAACCAGAAGTTAAAAATATAGATATATTATGAAAATTTCTAAATAATTGAAAATTAAGAAGGACCCTTTAGATAACTCTTGGGCCAATAAAAATATCTCAAGAGGAAATTAGAAAATGAAAGTAAAAATTAACTTTCTCAAACTTTCTGTGAAGCAGTCAAACCATTGCTTAGACAGAAAATATGAAAATTATGATTAAATGACATTATCAAATTAAATTTTATAAATATCATTAAATTATTTAAAAAGTAGAGAGAATGTACTATCTGATGCGTTTTTCCTGAAAAAAATAGAAACTAAGTGCAAATTTGCTAAAAGCACCCAGAAGCTAGAAAAATCATACATGTAAAGGCATAAATCAATGAAATAGGAAACATAAATAAAATAGACAAAAACCAGTAGGGCAAGAACTTTATTTTATTATTATTATTTCAAAGAGAAATAAAATTGATGAAACTCTGGCCAATGATCAAAAACAAAAATCAGAGAATAAAACAAGACACCAATATCAGAAAAATAATGACAACATCACTAAAAAATCTGCAACTACTAAAAATTGTTGTTGTTGTTGTTAAGTGCTGTTGAGTCCAGTTGGTTCCAATCCATAACAACCCTGTATAGGCTTTCCAAAGAATGGCTGTTGAGCTTGAATTACTGACCTTATAGTTCAAATGACTTTGCAGTCCAATGCAAAAACCCATAGCGCCACACCAGTACTCTAATAATATTATATTATTAACAAGTTTATTCCAATAAACAACACATTTAGATAAATGGACAAATTCCTTGAAAGATCAATCTAAAAAGCCTCATTCAAAAACAAGTAGATACTGTGAGGAGTTTTATACTTATTAAGTAATATATAGTTAAATGTCATCAAGGAAAATTCCAGCCCAGATGACTTCAGCTTTCAATTTTATCAACACTAGAAGGGAAAAAAAAAACTTCACCAATTCTTCACAAACTTAGGGGAAAAAAAAGAAGGAAACATGTTACAGCATGTTTAATAGAGTAATTATTATTATTATCAAAATGGATGTCAGAAGAGACACTGAAACTTGCACTCCAGTGTAGGAATGCTAAAGCAAATGGAAGAAATGAGGAGGTATAAAAGCTGAGCAGAAAACTTCAAAGCTCAGCTCGAGAAGATAAAGTCACATATTACAACAAATATGCAAAGATCTGGAGTCAGAAAACCAAAAAGGAAGAACAAGCTCAGTATTTATCAAGCTGGGGGAACTGAAGAAAAAATTCAAGCCTCGACTTACTTTCATTATTGAAGGATTCTCTGGGCAAATTATTTAATGATGCAGGAAGAATCAAAAGAAGATGGAAGGAATACACAGAGTCACTGTACCAAAAGGAAATGGTTGATATTCAACTGTTTTAAGAGGTAGCATATGATCAAAAGTCAATGATACTGAAGGAGGAAATCCAAGGTGCCTTGAAGGAATTGGCAAAGAATAAGGCACCAGGAATTGATGGAATAACAATTGAAATCGATCAAGAAAGTGAGGTAGCACAGGAGGCATTCACTCATGTATGCCAAGAAATTTGAAAGACAACTATCTGCCCATTTCAAAGAGAGGTGACCCAATGGAGTGCAGAAATCATCAGACAATATCTTTGCTATCCCATGTAAGTAAAGTTTTACTAAAGGTAATACAGAAACAGCTGTAAGCATACACTGATGGAGAACTTCCAGAAGTTCAAACCAGATCGGAAGAGGTCATGGAATGAGAGATGTTACTACTGATATCCAATGGATTTTTGGCTGAAAGCAGAGAATATCAGAAAGATGTTTACCTGTGCTTTATTGACTATGCAAAGGCTTGAGATTGCATGGACCATGACAAGCTATGGAAAACATTGCAAAATATGAGTATTCTGGAACACATAATTGTACTCATGAGGAATCTGTACATGTACCAAGAGGCAGTTGTTTGAACAGAACATGAGAACACTGATTGTTTAAAATAAAAAATAGTGTGAAACAGGGTTGTAGTCTTTCACCATACTTATTCAATCTGTATGATGAGCAAATAATCCAAGAAGCTGGATTCTATGAAGAAAAACATGGCATCAGGATTGAAGGAAGACTCATTAACAACCTGCAATATGCAGATGATACAACCTTGCTGCTGATGAAGATCAATCCATATGGATTAAATCTCAATATAAAGGAAACAAAAATCCTTACCACTGGACCAATAAACAGCATTCTTATCAATGGAGAAAAGATTGAAGTTGTCAAGGACTTCATTCTTCTTGGACCAATTATCAACACTCATGAAAGCATCAGTCAAGAAATCAAACGACATATTGCATTAGGCAAATCTGCTGATTTGAAAGTGTTGCAAAACAAAGATGTCAGCTTGAGGATTAAGGAGCGCCTGACCCAAGCCATGGCATTTTCAATAACCTCATATGCATGCGAAAACTGGACAGTGAATAAGGAAGACCATAGAAGAATTGATGCTTGAGTTTTGGTGTTGGAGGAGAATATTGAAAGTACCATGGGCTACCAAAAGAACCAACAGATGTGTACTGGAAAAAGTGCAGCCAGAGTGCTCATTGGAGGCCAGGATGGCCAAACTTCATCTCTCATACTTTGAACATATTGTCAGAAGGGATCAGTCTCTTGAGAAAGACATGATGCTTGGTAAGGTGGAGGGTCAGAGAAAAAAAGGAAGACCCCCAGCGAGATGGATTTGCAAAGTGGCGGCATCAATGGGCTCAAGCGTGGCAACAATTGTGAGGTTGGTCCAGGATCTGGCAGTGTTTTGTTTAGTGTTGTGCATATGGTGGCTATGAATTGGTACCAACTCTATGGCTCCTAACAACAACAACAAATTATTATTCTGATGTCAAAACCAAAGACATTATTAGAAAAGAAAACTACAGATCAATTCTACTCTTTACTATAGATACAAATATCCTTAATGTACTACTAGCAGATTGAGCCTGACTACATAATAAAAATGATAATGCATCTTTACAAATTTATCTTCTGAATACATAATTGATTTAACATTCAAAAACTAAGCCAATCCATGTAATTTAGCATTTGAATAGATGAAAAGAGAAAATAAGATGATTATCTCAATAGAGATAGAAAAACATTGAATAAACTGACCAATTCATTATCAAAATCTCAGAAAATTTGTAAGAGAAAGGAGTATTGTCAACTGTTTAAAGAACATCTCAGAAAATCGTGTTATTGACATCAGACTTAAATGAAAAGACAGCATACTGTCCCACCTCCAAAGATTAAGGAAAATACAACGATGTGTGTGCTCTCTGTTTCTATTCAATATTGTATTAGAAAACTAGCTACTATATTTTTGCAAAGAAAAGGGGAAAAAAGATTATACAAATATAATATTTTGGACTCCAGGTGTGGTGCTTCAGAATCAACACTGAATTTCCAATAACAAGGTAGTCAGTTCAAACCCACCATCTGCTCTTCAGAAACTCTATATAGGGTCACTATGAGTCAGAACTAACTCAACTGTACTTAAGTCGAGTTAATCAAACAAATTAACTAATATCTCATACAAATACAATTCTGCAGTGAACAGTACAAGGAAATGCTGAATGGTTTAAAATCAGGTAGGGTATGCATCAGGATTTGTCATTTTTATCATACTTTTTCAATCTGTATGCTGAGCAAGCAATCTGAGAAGGTGGACTATGAAAACAATGTGCAAGACTGGAGTAATCAGTGATTTTGTCACCTGTGGTATGCAGGTGACAAAGCCTTGCTTTGTGAAAACCAAGAGGACTTAATATATGCATATATATATATATACCTATATAAGCACTTGTTGACAAAGATCAAACACTACAGATTTCACGATTGATTATATCTCATTGTAAAGAAAGCAAATATCCTCACAACTGGACTAACAAACAACATCCTGATAAATGGAAAAAAGATTGAAGTTGTCAAGGATTGCATTTTACTTGGATCCACAATCAGTGCTTACGGAAATATTAGTCAATAAATGAAGAATATACTGCATTGGGCAAATATGCAGCAACGGACAGCGAAGAAGTCAATTTGAGGATTAAGGTGCACCTGATCCAATTCATAAAAATTTGAATCATCACATATGCATGTAAACAGTGGACAATGAATGAACTCTTTAGAAGAATTGATGCATTTGAAATTCAGTGTTGATGAAGAATATTGAAAGTTCCATGGATTTATGTTGGAAGAAGTGCAGCCAGAGTGCTCATTGGAGGCCAGGATGGCCAAATTTCATCTCTCATACTTCAGACATATTATCAGGAGGACCAGTTTCTGGAGAAGGATATCATGTTTGGTAAGGTGAAGGGTCAGAGAAAAAGAGGAAGACCCCCAAAAGAAATGGATTGGCAAAACGGCAACATCAATGGGCTCAAGCATGGTAACAATTGTGAGGTTGGTCCAGGACTGGGCAATGTTTTGTTCTATTGTGTGCAGGGTCCCTATGAGTCAGTACAGAGTCGATGGCACCTAACAACAACAACAACATGGACTTCCAAGAGAACAAATAAATCCATATTGGAAGAAATACAGCAAGAATGCACTTAGAAGCAAGAATATCAAGACGTCATGTTACATATTTTGTACTTGTTTTTAGACGGGACCAGTCCCTGGAGATGAACATGCTTGGTCAGACAGAGAGTCAGTAAAAACGAGGAAGACTCCAAATGAGATGAACTAACACAGGCCCATCAGCAATGGGCTTAAACATAACAACACTTTTGAAGAAGGTGCACAACTAAGCAGAATTTATTTCTGTTGTGCCTAGGGTTGCTGAGTTGGAGCTGACTTGTAGTCATTTAACAATAACAACGTATACACATAGAACAACAGTAACAAAATCATAAATCTACTGGCATCTAGTCAATTCCTAATCACAGCAATCCTATAGAACATAGTAGAACTCCTCCATAGGGTATCAGAGGCAGACTGACTCATCTTTCTCCCACATACAAGCTGGTAGGTTGGAACTGCTAACCTTTTGGCTACAAGCCCACTGCTTCATCCATTACACCACCAAGACTTTATATACCTATATGTATACATACATCCATACATAAATATGGAGTCCTGGTGTGGCGCTGTGGGTTAATGCTCCAGACTGCAAAGCCATTTGAATTGCAAGGTCGGCAGTTCAATTTCACAAGCTGCTCCTCAGAAACCCTACTATACAGGGTCACAATGGGTCAGAACCTACTCGACAGCACTTCACAACACAACAGATACATACATATGCATATGGTGTTGGTGTTGGTGGTGGTGTGCAGTGGAGTCAGTTCCAACTCATAGCGACACTGCTTAGGGTTTCTGAGGCTGTGAATCTTTACAGGAACAGGAAGCTTCATCTTTTTTTCCGACGAAACGGCTTGTAGTTTTGAACTGCTGGCTTTGAGTTTAGCAGCCGACTCATACCAACTACACTATCAGAGCTCCTTACAAATGCAAGTGTGTGTGTGTGTATATATATATATATATGGTTGTGGTTATGTGCCTTGAAGTCGGTTCCAACTCAGAGTGACCCTGTATAGGGTTTCTGAGGCTGTAAATCTTTATGGGAGCAGAAAGTCTCATCTTTCTCTGGCAGAACAGCTGGTAGTTTTGAATTGCTGATCTAGATGTTAGCAACCTGACTTGTAACCACTATGCTACCAGAGCCCCATATATATATACCAGCTATGAGTCTGGACCCTCTCCACGGCACATAGTCACCAACCACATATTTATACATATGCACTTCTGGTGTGGCACTATAGGATAAGCACAAGACTGCATGGTTGGTTTAAACCACAAGTTTTGCAGTTCAAACCCACCAGCTGCTCCTCAGAAACCTTATACAAGGTCGCTAAGAGTTGGAACTGACTCAATAGCACTTAACAAGAGCAACAATATATGTGATTTTCATATTTATTTACATTTTATTAATTATATATTTACATATTATTATATGTCAAATAACAAAATACGTATAACTATATATTTCATATATAACACATTAAAAATATAACATAAGTTGTAGGATGACATCAAGAACATAATACAGGAAGAAATCAAAGTATCATTAAGAAAACAAGAAAAAAGAAAAAGACCAAAACAGATGTCAGAAAAGACTCTGAAACATGCTTTCCAGCATAGAGATCCTAAAAACAAAAGGGGGGGGAAATGAGAAGGTAAAAAAGTTGAATGGAAAATTTCCAAGGGCAACTTGTGAAGAAAAAGTCAAATATTGTAATGAAATGAAAGACCTAGAAATTTGGAAACCAAAAGAGAAGAATATGCTCAGCATTTCTTAAGCTGAAAGAACTGAAACAAAATTCCAAACCTCAACTTCCAATATTAAGGCTTCCTAGGCAAATTATTGAATGATGCAGAAAGCAACAAAAGAAGATGGAAGGAATACAAAGATTCACTGCACCAAAAGGAAATGGTCAATATTCAAACCTTTCAAGATGTAGCATAAGAACAAGAACTAGTGATACTGAAGATAAAACTCGTAGGTTCACTGAAGGCAAAGAACCAGGGTCTCTGAATTAATGGGTACAAACTGAAATATTTCACCAAATGGATACAGTACTGGAGGCACTCACTCATGTATGTCAAGAAACTTGGAAGACAGCTATCTGGCCAACTTATTGGTAGATATCCATATAGGTGTTGATTCCAAAGAGAGAGATGACCCAATGAATTGTGGAAATCATCGGACAATGTCATTAATATCACACACAAATAAAACTTCGCTAAAGATAATTCAAAAACAGCTGCAACAGTAAATTGACAGGGAATTGTTAGTGGTTCAAGTCAGATTCTTGTAGTGTAGTGGTTACGAATCGGAATGCTAACCTCAAGGTCGGCAGTTCGAAACTACCAGCTGTTCCACGGGAGAAAGATGAG
>NW_006408667.1:4769492-4797184 GCF_000296735.1 Chrysochloris asiatica | reverse complement strand
GACATTGTTTCATTCTGCTGTGCATGGGGTCACTATGAGTCGGTTCTGATTCGATGGCACCAGACAACAACACAACAAGAAGTCAGATTTAGACAAGGATGTGGAATGAGGGATATCTTTGTGACATCAGATGGATCTTGACTGAAAGCAGAAAAATAATAAAAAGGTGTTTGCCTTTGCTTTATTGACTATGCAAATGCTTGCGACTATGTGAATCATAACAAGCTATGGACAATTTTGAGGAGAAAGTGTATTCTAGAACACTTAATTATGCTCATGAGGAGCCTGTAGTTAGAACAAAAGGCAGTCATTCAAAAAGAGCAAGGGGACACTGAATGGTTTAAAATCAGGAATGTTTTATTCTTTCAACATATTTATTCAATCTGTGTGCTGAGCAAATAATCTGAGGAACCCAATTATATGAAGAAGAATGTGGCATCAAGTTTGGAAGAAGACCCATTAACAACCTGTGATATGCAAATAATACAACTTTGCTTGCTGTAAGTATAGGAAACTTAAAATACTGATGAATATAAAAAAGAAAATAGCAGCTTTCAGTATGAATTTTACTTAAATATAGGCAAAACAAAAGTCCTCACAACTGGACCAATACTTATTACCCAAATAAACTGAGAAAAGACTGAAGTTTGTCAAAGACTTCACTTTGCTTGGATCCACCATCAACACTCATGGAAACAGCACTCAAGAAATCAAAAGACATATTGCATTAGGCAAATCTACTGCACAAGACCTCTTTAAGTGTTCAAGAACAAAGATGTCAGTTGGAAGACTAAGGTGCACCTGACCCAAGTCATTGTATTTTCAATAGCCTCATGAATATGAATACTGGATAATGAATAAGGAAGACCATAGAAGACTTGATGCATTTGAGCTACGTTGTTAGAGAATAATACTTTTAAAAAATACCATTGACTACAAGAAGAACAAATGGGACCACATTGGACTCAAGTGTACCAGTGATTGTGAATTTGGTGAGGACCCAGACATATTTTGTTCTGTTGTTCCTAAGATCACTATAAGTCAGCACCGACAGTATGACACCTAGCAACAACAAAAACAATCAGTGTTCCCTTTTTCTGTTGGAATGACTGCTTATTTGTCTATGTTGGTTCCTCAGGAGCACAATAAAGAGTGCTGGAATACCCATTTTTTGCAGTGTTGTACATAACTTGTCAAGATCCACACAAATGAACGTCTTTGAATAGTCAATAAATTATAGATAAACTTCTTTCTGCTATTCTCTACTTTCAGCCAAGATCCATCTCACATCAGCAATGATATCTATAATTTCAGGTCCCCACCTTAATCTGGCTTGTACCTGGGATAGTTCTCTGTAGATGTACTGTTACAGCAGCTTTTGAATTATCTTTGGAAAATTTTTACTTGTATGTGATATTAATAATTTTGTTCAGTAATTTCCAAATTCCGTTGGGTATCCTCTCTTTGGAATGGGCATCTATATGGATGGTTTCCAATCAGTTATCCAGGCAGTTGTCTTCCAAATTTCATGGCATACATAAGTGAGTACCTCCAGTACTACATCAGTTTGGTGAAAGATTTCGTTTTGTATCCCATCAATTCCCACACTAGACACTTGTTCTTTGCCAATCCCTTCAGTGAAACTTGGAGTTCTGTCTTGGTCTTATGCTACTGCTTAAAAGGTTTGAATACTGACCATTTTTTGGTATTCCTTCGTCTTCTTCTTTTATTCTTATTGTAAATTGAGTGATAGTTTACATGGGAGAGTATCAGCTTTACACTCATCCTATCGTATTTTGTTTCACTTCAATGATTACAATCCCCTCCATGCATCATCATTCAACAGTATTTGCTTCTATTCCCTCAAGGTTTTTTTTTTTTTTTTTGACATACACTAAAATACTCAGGACTATATATCATTTAAGCAACCAAAGGGCATATCCTGAAAGCCTGTCCTCCTTATGCCAGCACAGAGCCCTTCTCCCTCCATGAGTCTAGAGTCCCCAGCCACGCCTTCTCTCCACGCCATCATCTCTGCCTCCATCTCTGGCATTGCCGCTGCTCAGAATAGGGTCACATACTCTGCTCCTGCTCTTTTCCCTTTTCGGTCTAATGGTCCTCTGCTCCTGGACTGCAAGATCAACCAATTCCCTCCTTTTGTGACAAAACATCTACCTTTACATTTGCAACAATTGCAATCAGTCCTGATAACAATTACTTACTATTGAACCACAAGAGTCTTATCCCCATCTCCTTTCACTAGCCCCATCCAGACAGATTGAAAATCACTCAGTGGAGATTCTACCTTCACCCATACCCTCTGAAACTAAACTCTTCCTTGAAAACCTGCAAGCCAGTCACTTCATGCCTTTTTAGCTCCCCCATTTTAGGCGCCAATGTCTAAGATGCCCATCCCTATTAACCCTGTGTACAGATGGGGTGGGAATGATTCTTGCTGTGAAGATTCCTGCCCTATTTTAAGCTACTACATCCATAAGTATACGTCAAGTTCATCAAATTGTAGCAGATTACTTTTTTTTTTTCTTCTTTCTTCCTCTAGTCAAGTTCAGATCATCCAGCCATTGAAGCTAGGTCAAATGGGTACTATCTGCAAGTGCAATGTTCTTGTGCAGCTCCCCTCACTTCACATCAGCTCTTCCATCTTTTGATGCGTTCTGCATCATTCCATATTTTACCCATAGGAGCCTTTAGTATTGTAAGTTGAGACTTGGAAATTTCCTTCAGATCTTTCAGCTTGAGAAGTGTTGAGCATGTTATTCCCTTTTGTTTTCTAATTCTAGGTCTTTGCACATTTCATTATAATACTTAACTTTTTATTCTTGAGAAAATTCCTTTGAAATTTTCTGTTCAACTCTTTTGCCTCCTCATTTGCTCCATTTCCTTTAGCATTTCTACGCTGGAAAATGTTTTGCAGATTCTCTTCTGACATCCATTTTGATATTTTCCTTCTTTGTTGTCTTCTTAATGACATTTTGATTGTTTTCCTGTCTGATGTTCTTAATAGAATCACACAACTCTTCCAATCTTCATTAATTAGTTTCCAATGTATCAAATCTGTTTTTGAGATGGCATCCAAATTCAGATGGGATATGTTGTAGGTCATATTTTGGCTCTCGTGTACTTGTTTTAAGTTTCTCCAGCCTCAGTCTGAACTTGTATATGAGTATATAATAGTCTGTTTCACAGTCTCCCCCTGCCCTTGTTTTGGTTGATGATATTGAGCTTTTCCACAGTCTCTTCCCACAGATGTAGTCAATTTGATATATTTGCAATCCATCTGAGGTCCATGTGTGTAGTTGTCTTTTTTGTTGTTGTTGTTTTAAAAAGGTATTTGCAATGAGCAAGTCATTGGTTTTTAAAAATTCTGTCATGCAATATCCAGCATCATGTCTATCATCAATATATCTAACCTTCACAATCCAATCACTAATAATTATCAATACATCTTGTTTGCATTTCTGATAAATTTCACACTGAAGAAGTTGGTAGAATTCTTCAATATTATCTTGACTGGCTTTATTGGTTGACACATACATTTAAATAATAGTGGTATTAGCTTATTTCCCTTGTAGGTGTATGGATATTATCCTATTGTTGCAGACCGTGAAGGCCTGGTCAGAGGATCGAGGCCCTATAGGCCTGAGCGTAACAGATCTAGCCACCTGGCAGTTAATAACAAATTATTTTTAATCTTAATAACAAATTATTTTTATTAATTGCAGACATGAAGCCCTTGATATACACAGATAAATGTAATATTTTCCTAAAAGCCAAGACTGTAAAATTCCAAACAGGCAAAGTTCTTCCCTCAGAGAATTCATTCAAGGTAAATTTGGTGGCTCCCTGGTTTGTTCCAAGGACAATAGGAATGCCCTCCCTAAAGTGTTTCCAGGTGTGCTGCCTATTCACCCAGGCGCCTCTTTTCCTGAAGAACCTGGGCTGGGCAGCTGACACAATAGGAATCCTCTCCATCCTCCCTTCCTCCCTCCATTTGAGGCTAGGTGCTAAAAGGTATGTTAATTAAGCTTGAGAAACCAAGTTGCTGTAGTGAGATTCGAACCTGCGAAGTATGATGTAAAGTTGCCTGAATGTCTGGAAAAGTAAGATTGACAGCTGTACTTTGTCTTAGTCCCCTCCTAACTTTGTGTAAAGTATTCCCCTAATTAAAAGGAAGGCGCAGAACGAATCCAGGTGCATTATGACTGGCAAGGTGTGCATTACAGCATGCAAGGGGTACAGTCCAGCCTTGCAACCATACTGCCTGTTTAGCTAAGATGTTTACTATGCAGGATATTACGGCCTTTGTGGCTGAGATGTTTGCAGTGCAGGATCTGCCTGATGCCAGTCCAGCATTAACTCTGGTTTCGGAGTGTCTCTTTGTCTCTCTCTTTGTGTCTCTGTGTCTCTTTTGCTATCTCTATCGCCGCTGGATCTCCCCTCCTCGTGAACCAAACACTCGTGAACAACACAACTATGTTGAGGTCAGACCCCGGCAATCCTATCATAGATAGTATTGTACTTTAAGAAAGTTTTTGAAATGTTCTTTTTGATGATGAATATGACTCTATTACTTTTCAACCTGTCATTCCATTCCTGGCATAATAGGCCATTTGATTGTTAGATTAAAAATGGTCAATACCAGTTCATTTCAGCACACTAATCCCTAGGATATTGATATTTTTGCATTCCATTTCATTTTTTACGTTTCCAATTTTATTTGATTCATAGTTCATACATTCCATGTTCTCGTTATTAATGGATGTAAACATGTTTTTCACTTCATTTTTAGTTGTCTCCCATCACCATATGAAGTTCTGAAACATTAACTCCATTTGTGTCATCAAAGTCAACTCTATTTTGAGGAGGCAGCTCTTCTGCAGTTGTATTTTGAGTCCCTTCCTACATGAGGGGTTTATCTTCCAGCACTATTTCTGAAAAATATTCTGGTGCTATTTTAATGTTTTAATATGAAGAACATGTATTTGGTAATGTTTGGCTACTATTCATAATATTTTCAGTGGTTAAACATTCAGAAGTAGTCCACCTCTCTTTCTTTCTAGTCTGTGTTTATCTGGAAACTTAGCTGAAACCTATCTACAATTGGTGACCCTGCTTAGTATCTATAGTATTGTAGGCATCAGAGCAACACACAAGTCACCACATTATGACAAATTAACAGATGAATGATGGAAATGATTAAATAAAAGTATTTTATTTTAAGGTTCAAATTCTTTCTTTTACTATTTGTTATATGGCACTGCTCAAGCATTCTCACCTCTCAAAACTGCTTTCTTACCAATAGAAAAAAACATCAATAACAACAACACAATCAATTCAGTTGTGGTGACTATCAAATGAGAAAATGCATGTAAAACATGTTTCCCACTAGCTTCATGAAAATTTTAGCTCATTAGTCACTGACAAATTCAACTGTCGGTTTGTTATGTTGTGGTGCCTTGTGTGTTGTTGTGATTTTGGAAGCACTGCCACCAGCATTTTAAACACCAGCAGGGTTACCCATAGTGCACAAGTTTCAGCTGAGCTTCCAGACTATGACAGACTAGAAAGAAGGAGTTGCAGATTGCTTTGGAATATTTAGTCACCGAAAACTTTATGAATAGAAGGGGACACAATCAGATAGCACCAGAATATTGAGTATTAAAACATGATGAAGAGGATGGAAGATTTTCAGATAAAGTGCTGGAAGATGAGTCCCTTCAGCCAGGGAGGCACTCAAAATACAACTGGGGAAGATCTATATCCTCAAAGTAGAGTTGACTGTGAAGACACAAGTAAAGTCTTCAGGACTTTCATTTGCTTATGGGGCACAACTTAAATTGAAGAGAAGTAGCTATAATATCCATTAATAATCAGAACATGGAATGTGTTAAGTATAAAATAGGAAAATTAAAAATTGTACAAAATTAAATGGAATGCATAAACATCAATATCATAGGCATTAGCGAGCTGAAATGGACTCATTTTGGCAAATTTGAATCTGATAATCACATAGTTAACTATGCCGAGAATGATAATTAAAGTGAAATGGCATCACATTCATCATCAAAAAGAACATATCAAGATATATCTTGAAGTACAACACAGTCTGTGATAGGATAATATCCATACACCTACATGGAAGACCAGTTAATACAACTATTATTCAAACTTACGTACAAACCACTAAAGCCAGTGATGACGAAATTAAAGAATTCTACCAAATTTTTCAGTCTGAAATTGATCAAACATTCAATCAAGATGTATTGATAATTAGTGGTGATTGGAATGAAAAGTTGGAAACAAAGAGGAAGGATTGGTATTTGGTAAATATGGCCTCGGTGATAAAGCAGATACTGGAGATCACATGATACAATTATGCAAGACCTTGACTTCTTCAATGCAAATATTTTTTTAAGCATCATAAAAATGACTATACACATGGACCTCACTAGATTGAAACCCAGAAATCAAATTGACTACATCTGTGGAAAGAGATGGTGGAAAAGCTTCATATCATCAGTCAAATCAAGGCTGGGACAGACTATGGAACTGACCCTCAATTGCTTATATGCAAGGTCAAGCTGAAGCTGAAAAAAATTAAAGCAAATACATTATAGCAAAGTGAACATATCCCACCTGAATTTAGAAATCATCTGAAGAACAAATTTGATGCATTAGATGTTAAAGACCAAAGACTTGAAGAATAGTGGGATAACCTCAAGAACACTATATAAGAAGGTAACAAAGGTCGTTAAGAAGATAAGAAGGAAAAGACCAAAATGTATGTCAGAAGAGATGCTGAAACTTGCTCTCTAGTGTTGTTGTTGTTAGGTACCATTGAGTTGGTACCGGCTCATAGTGACCTTATGCACAACAAAACGAAACATTGCCCAGTCCTAGGCCAACCTCACTATTGTTGCCACACTTGAGCCCATTGATGTTGCCATTTTGCCAATCCATCATCCTCCACACTACCAAACATGATATCCTTCTCCAGAGACTGGTCCCTCCTGACAATATGTCCAAAGTATAAGAAAAGAAGTTTGGCCATCCTGGCCTCCAAAGAGTACTCTAGCTATACTTTTTTCCAATACAGATCTGTTTGTTCTCTTGGAAGCTGATTTCAGATGACAACGTGGAACAAGGCATATCATTGCTGATGTCAGATGGAACTTGACTGAAAGTAGAGAATACCAGAAATATGTTTACCTGTGGACTATGCAAAAGTTTTTGATTGTGTAGACCATGACAAGCTATGAGCACCATTGCAGAGAGTGAATGTTCTGGAACACTTAATTGTACTCATGTACAAAAACAAAGGCAGTTGTTCGAAAAGAACAATGGAACTCTAAGTGGTTTAAAATGAGAAAATATGTGTGACATGGTTGTAGTCTTTCACCACGCTGATTCAATCTTTATGCTGAGCACATAATCCAAAAAAGGTAGATTAGATGAAGAGAAATGTGGAATCAGGATTGGAGGAAGATGCATTAACAGCCTGCAATCTGCAGATAATACAATCTTGCTTGCAGAAAGAAAAGAAGACTTAAAATAGGTACAGATGAAAATCAAAGATCACAGTCTTTGGTATGGATTGCAACTCAATGTAAAGAAAACAAAAATATATATCACTGTGCCAATAAATAACTTCAAGGTAAATGGGGAAATGATTGAAGTTGCCAAAGACTTCATTTTGCTCAGATCAACCATCAACACTCATGGAAGCAGCACGCAAAAAATGAAATGACATATTGCATTAGGCAAATCTGTTGTATAAGAACTCTTTAAAGTGTTCAAGAGCATAGGTAATTTTTTTTTTTTTAAGTTTTTATTGTGAATTGAGTGATAGTTTACATAGGGGAACATCAGTTTTACATTCATCCTCTCATTCATTTGAGTGAAATGATTACAATAGTATTCGTTTCATTACAATGATTACAATGCCCTGCATACCTCATCAGTCAACAGTATTTGCTTCTATTCCTTTTTTTTTTTTTTTTCTTTGAATGTGCACCAAAACACTCCGGAATATGCAATCATTCAAATAGCCAAAGCACACACACTGCAAGCCTACCCTCCGGCTGCCAGCACATATCCTGTCTCCCTCTATGAGTCTAGAGTTCTCAGCTGCTCCATCTCTCCATGTCATCAAAAGATAACACTTTAAGAACTAAGGTGTGCCTGACCCTGCCATAGTATTTTCAGTAACCTCACATGTATGTAAAAGTTGGAAAGTGAATGAAGAAGGCCATAGAAAAAATTGATGCATTTGAATTATGATGTTAGAGGGGAATATTAAAAGTATAATTGACTGCTAAAAGAACAAACAAATCTGTGTTGGAAGTAGTACAGTTAGCATGCATCTTGGAAGCCAGGAAAGCCAGAGATATTCTCTCATAATTGAGTCATACCCCTGGAGAAGGGAATCATGCTTGGTAAAGTAGAGTATCGGAGAAGAAGAGGAAGACCCCAACAAGATGGATTGGTACAATGGCAGATGCAATTGTCTCAAGTATATTAATGATTGTGAGGCTGGCACAGGACTAGGCAGTGCTTCATTCTATTGTCCATAGGATCTCTATGAGTCAGTTCAGATTCAATGGTATCTAACATCTTGCTAAGTCAGTATTCAGAAAGCATTGATGGAGTGAATTTCTTGAACTAGAAATTAATAAGGATATAATTAACTATGATTATCTCAAAGCTGTCCTAGGTGTATATGTTCTTCCTAAATAGCATCAACAGCATGTTTTTGTGGAGTGTAATTATTGTAAATATTTGTGTTATATGACTTGCTTTCTCTTCTGTTTCTTTCTGTCTTTTCTCCCTGTAACTTAACATACTGACCTCTAGTAACCTCCTATGTTGTTTCTCCTGTTTCTTTGCCACACTACATTTGATAATATCATAATCCAATGATAGCATACATAAAATTATACTTCCCTAATCAACTATTGCCTTGACATAAAGTGATCAATAATTGAGATTATTTTTCACTGTATTTGCTCTTAAAGCTAGGATGCACAGTACATTTCTCATAAATAAGAGAGCAAAGAACTGGATGCTAGTTACCAGGAATGCTTAAATAATGCATTGTACAAAAGAATCCATTTTACCTCTATAAATAATGGACATGCTGTCTATCTATAAATAAGAGTTCAAAATTATCTACTTTCCTTTGCTAAAGGACAAGGTGATATATGTAAAGGTTTTAGCTAAAGAATGTAACACTGATGTTCAGCAAAGATAACAACTTCCAATTTCCTGTCCAAAGAATTGTCAGGATTCCTCAAATGACTCTCAGCTTTTAACTGTCAGGTTAATGTTTGTAAAATCCTATTTTATGCCACACAGCTGTAAATTATGTTGGTATGATTTGGTTAGAAAACATGTTGATTCTTACTCTTAGCCTACAAAAGGGTTGGAATAATTGTTATGTTGCTCTAAATAGGGAAAAACAGTGTTTTTAACAGTGAAATATAATATTTATGGACTACATGGTATGAATGCATTGTCCAGTTTATATTGTGGGTATATGCTACTTCTAAGGATTTCTAAATAGATTATGGACTCCTGGAGTGATGCTGTAGGATCAGCAGTGGACGCCAAACCACAAGGTTGGCAGTTCAAACCCACCATCTTTTCCTCAGAAATTATATACAGGTTAACTGTGAGTCAAAATTGATTTGACAGCACTTAACAAAACAAGACATAGATTCTAATTTTTAATATTTAGCTTCACATTGGCATTGTTAGGTGCTGTCGTATTGATACCAACTCATAGTGACCTTATGCACAACAGAATAAAGCATTGCCCGGCCCTGTACCAATCTCACAATCATTGCTATATTTGAGCCCAAGTGCATGTAAAATATAGGTAAATTTTCAACAAATTTGAATTGGGTACCAAGATTGATAGTCTTAAGTAAATAGGCAGATAACTTATAAAATATCATGTCAATAGCATTGTTCCTTGTTCCATACTCTTTGGGTAAAGGCTCTCTGATCATATGATGAATTTTAAAGTTGCTCTTATGTTTAAAATAGTATTTTTATGGGTTTTTTTAGTCTTTGAATATCATAAGATGGTTAACTATTCATGCAATATGATTACTGAATTCTGCTCATCTTAAATTAGTCTATTCTTCATCTGCATATTTCAGAGTTCATATTAGTACCAGAAATTCAATAGATAATGTACATTCTTTGTTGTTATATTTATCCAAAGTATGATAAAGGACATTGCAAAATTCTGCATGTTTCTAAAAGTATGTGCTGAAAACTTATTAATTTCTTACATATTTCAGTTTCACATAATAAGTAATATTTGATTGTTACAGACACTAAAACTCAAAAATATAAACAAACCTGGAAAAATGCTCTCTAATTTCAAAATTCAGTAAAATATCCTACTGTTAATATTTTTCTGTTCTTATTTTAGCCTTTCTTCTTCAGACAATGAAACTTGTAAGAGCAAGAACTTTATGGAATTGCCTTGTTTTTTCTGAGTCTCACAAATTTTCTGCGTTATTACTTGTTTTAGCAGAAAATATTTTACCTTCTTTCTCTGACAGGTTTCTGTTTTATTTTATTCTGTATTCTTTTATTTTATTCTATAATATCAGTTTTATTGAATTTATATAATAATGTGTAATAGTTAAAAAAAATTTGTATTATTTTATTTATATTATATATATAATGTAAATAAATTCATGTTACTTTTATTTATTTCAATTTAATTCAAAGGTCTCCAAATTTTCCCCCAAGTATGTATTCTATGTTAGTATTGTAGTGTTCAGGACATTGGAACCCAATCAGAGAACAGTCAGTGTAAATACCATGAGCCTGGCTTTTCATCATATTCTAATATCTGGCAGGCCTAGTGTGCCTTCTAGGTCTCATTGCCCTCTCTCTCTCTTTCTTTTTATTTATTTTATTTTTTGCCATTATTTTGCTAATTTTTCCTAGGAACTATAGAATAACACTGTCTGGTTCCTAAAAATGTTGTTGGTCATTTTATTGGTGATGTATTAGATAAATGGAGTACTGATGTGGAACTGTAGAATAAGCACTAGACTGCTAACCCCAAAATTGATGGTTCAAACCCACCAGCCACACCTTGGAAACCCTATTTAGAGTGGTTATGAGTCAGAACTGACTCATACTTAACAACAGCAAAAGATGAATTTATAAATATGTCTCTAAGTAAGATAGATGAGTAAATAATAAAATTCAGTGAATATATATTTTGTGATTTCTATTTTTCTTTTCTTATTTACCACATGCACAACAGGTATATGAAATATATTTTATGGAACATTCTGAAGCATTTTCAAATATCTATTGAAATATAAATTAAGGTAAAATATACTCTATATTATTATTTTTATTTTCAATGCCAAAAAGATTATTCAGATATTTGGGTTCACCTAGGTTGGAATGTTTTCCAGATTTGGGTTACAGAAAAACAAGGTAGCAAGGAAGAAAAACATTGCCTTCAAAAAAGTGTTTATAATTACTAAAGATGGATCTAAGTAAACATTTACAAGCATAGAAGAAATACAGGCAGAGACTGGTACAGAGAGAATGTTCTAGACTGGAGGTAGGTCAGACTGAGAATTAAATTCCTGAGGTATAGTCACTTCAGCAATTAAGGAACTGAGAACAAAACATTGATTTCTTATTGTTAGGTACAGTCAAGTCGGTACCAACTCACAGTTACTGTATGTACAAAAACCAAAACACTGCCCAGTCCTGCACCAACCTCACAATCATTGCTACCCTTGAGCCCATTGTTGCAGTCACTGTACCAATCCATCTTGTTGGGGATTTTCCTCTTTTTTACTGACCCTCCATTTTACCAAGCATTGTGTCCTTTCCCTCCTGATAATATATCTGGAGTATGAGAGACAAAGTCTGGCCATCCAGGCTTCTGAGAAGCATTCTGGCTGTACTTCATACAACACAGATTGGTTTGTTCTTTTAGCAGTCTATGGCACTTTTATATTCTTCTCCAACACCATAATTTAAGTGCATCAATTTTTCTATGGTCTTCTTTATCCATTGTCCAACTTTCACATGCATATGAAGTTATTGAAAATACCATGGATTGAGTCAGGCACATCTTAGTCCTCAAACTGACATCTTTTCTCTTGAACACCTTTAAGAAGTCTTGTGTAGCAGATTGGCCTAAGGCAATACGTCATTTGATTTTCTGACTTCTGCTTCCATGAGTGTTGATGGTTAATCTGAACAAGATGAAATATTTGACAACTTCAATCATTTCTCCACTTATCTTGATGCTCTTTATTGGTTAAGTGGTGAGGATTTT
Source organism: Chrysochloris asiatica (assembly GCF_000296735.1). Lineage (NCBI taxonomy): Eukaryota > Metazoa > Chordata > Mammalia > Afrosoricida > Chrysochloridae > Chrysochloris > Chrysochloris asiatica. The sequence continues at coordinate 4,784,832 of NW_006408667.1, read as the reverse complement.
TGTTCTCCTTACTATGAAGTGCAATCAATACCAAAGGCTGTGGTCTTTGAAGTTCATCAATATGTTTTTTTTAAGCTCTCTTCAGTTTCAGCAAGTAAGGTAGTATCACCTGTACATCACAGGTTGTTAATGAGTTTTCCTCTCATCCTGATGCCATATTTTGCTTCATATAATCCATATTCTTGAATTATTTGCTCAGCATACAGATTGAATAAGTATGATAAAAGAATACAACCCTGGCACACACCTTTCCTAATTTTACATCATTCAGTGTTCCCTTTTTCTGTTTGAACAACTGCCTCTTGGTCTGTGTACAGGTTCCCCATAAGCACAATAAAGGGTTCAGAAATACCCATTCTCTATATTTTTGTCCATAGCTTGTCATGATCCACACAACTCTAAGTCTTTGCGTAGTCAATATAGCTCAGGTAAATATACTTTTTAGCCAAGATCTTTTAGCTTTTAGCCAAGATCTATCTGATGTCAGCAATGATAGTATTTGTTCCACATTCTCATCTGAATCTAACTTGCTAGGTCATTCTCATGCGATTTCCAGCATCCTTTCTGTCACCAGTGCCATACTTTCCAATGACTTATTCTTCCTCTTTGTTTCCAATCTTTGCATTTCAATTGCTAGTAATCATCAATGCATTTTGATTGCATGTTTGATCAATTTCAGACTGAAGAAGTAGGTTGTTGTTATTATGTGCCATCGAGTCAGTTCCGACCCATAGCGACCCTGTATAGGGTTTCCGAGGGTGTAAATCTTTATGGGAGCAGAAAGCCTCATCTTTCTCCATGGAACAGCTGGTAGTTTCAAACTGCTGACCTTGCAGTTCACAGCCTGATCCGTAACCACTACGCTACCACAGATCCTTAGATAATACTAGAAACAACCAATTATCTATCACCAAAGCATTGAATAAACAAACCGTAATATAACCACACAAGGGAATAAAAACAGTTGTTGACATGAACAAATTAAACATCACAACAATCAACAAGCATAACTCTTCAAACAAAAAATTCAGAATAATTACAATGAGTGAAAAATGCAAATTACAAAAAGATTACAGAGTTAAACAGCACATAAACAAAATCTGTTGTTGTTCTTGTTAAGTGCTCTCTAGTTCATTCTGACTCATAGCAACTCTATTTAGGGGTCCTGAGTAGCAGTTGGTGGGTTTGAACCATCAACCTTGTGGCTCAAACTCACCTTCTGGTCCAGTCTTTATTTTACACCACCACACCAGGACTTCAAAAAAAGTTTAAACACACAGAATATAATACTACATATAGAGTCCTGATGTGGCATTGTAGGATAATCATTGAATTGCTCACCAAAAGATCAACAGTTCAAACTCACCAATGACTCCTTGCAAATCACATATAGGTTCACTATGAGATAGGATCAATTGGATGGCAGTCAATAACAACAATATAGTATAGCAAATCAAATAATATATTTGTATTACATTAGGGAAACTTGTTGCAAAAGATCACTTTAAAGTGAAAACTTCAACAACTTAACTAGAAAAAGACAAATTACCCAATTTTTAAAAATGAGCAAAGGATATAAACAGAGATTTCATCAAAGGAGACATTTAGGTCTTTAACAAACATAAGAGATGTTGACGATTATTAGCCATTTTTGTTGTTGTTGTATGACACTCTATCAGTTCTGACTCATAGCAATCCTATACTGAATTTCCAAGACTGATTGGTGGATTTGAACTGCTGACCTTGTGGTTAATTGTTCAGTGCTTATTCTACAGTGTCACACTAGAGTCTATTGTTGTTTTGTGCCCTTGAGTCAGTTGAAACTCATATCAGTACTATATAGGGGTTTTCCTAGTGTGACTTGATTTGTGGGTTTGAACTGTTGACTCTGCAGTTACCTGTAGTGCCATACCAGGCTCATTAGAGAGATATAAATCAAAATGGCAATGAGAGACCATCTTATCCCAACATTAATAGCAAAGTTCAAAAAACCAGAAAATAAATGCTGGAAAGATTGTAGCGAGATCACTGCTGGTGGGGATGTAAAATGGTACAACCTCTGTGGAAAACATTGGAAATAGAAATGATACTCAGCAATCCCATGACTTAGTAAATATCTTAGAACATCAACACTAATCTATATATACACACTAATGTCCATTGCATTACTATTCACAACAGAAAAAGATGGAAACAACCTAAATGTCCATCAATGGAAGAATGAATAAACAAACCATGGCATATGCACACAATGGAATACTATGCAATGCTAAAGAATAATTTTGAATTTACAAAACTCTTTATAATATAAAGAAAACTGGAGGACACTGTTGTTGTTGCTGCTGTTAGGTGCCATTGATTCAGTATTGACTCATAGCAACCTTATGTACAACAGAAGGAAACACTGCCCGATCCTGGTCCAAGTTCACAATCATTACTAAACCTGAGTTTCTGCCACTGTGCCAGTCCAGCTCATTGAGGGTCTTCCTCTTTTTCTCTGACCCTCCACTTAATCAAACACAATATGCTTCTTCAGGGATTCATCCCTCCTGACAGCATGTCTGAAGTATGAGAGATGAAGTCTGACCATCTTGACTTGCAAGGAGCATTCTGGCTGTACTTCTTCCAACACAGATTGGTTCATTCTTTTGGCAGTCTATGGTACGTTTAATATTCTCCTACAACACCATAACTCAAATACTCAAATTCATCTACTGTCTTTCTAATTCACTTTCTGACTTTCAAACACACACGAGGTTAAAGAAAATGCCTTGACTCAGGTGTACCTTAGTCCTTAATCTGACATTTGCTATTCAACATTAAAGAGGTCTTGTGCAGCAAATTTGCCTAATGCAATATGTCATTTGATTTCTTGACTTCTGCTTCTATGAGTGTTGATGGTTGATCAAAGCAAACTGAAGACAAAAATTTTAGCAAACATGAGACAACTTACGTGTTTTACTCTACTCAAGTCATCACACTCAACTCTACTTTGAGGAGGCAACACTTCCCCAGTCATATTTTGAGTGCCTTTAAATTTGAGTGGCTCATCTTCTGACAATATTCTGTTGCTTTTCATCACATTTCAATGTTCAATATTCTGGTGCTACCAGTGTTCCACTACTATTCATAAGGTTTTCAGTAACTAAATACTTGAAAGTAATTTGTCTCTCCTTCCTAGTCTGCCTTCATCTGAAAGCTCAGTTGAAACCTGTCTACCTTGGGTGACATGCTGGTATTTAAAATACTTATGGCATCAATTCCAGAATCATAGCAACATGCAAGCTACCACAATATGACAAATTAACAGACAAGTGTTCGGACCATAAATTGCTCATGTGCAATTTCAGGCTGAAGTTGAAGAAAATTAAAACAATCCATGAAGCCAAACTATGACCTTGAATATATCCCACCTAATTTAGAGACAATCTCCAGAACAGATTTGATGCATTAGACAGTAATGACCAAAGGCCAGAAGTATTAAGGGATTACATCAAGAGCATAATGCATGAAGAAAACAAAAGGTCATTAAAAAGAAAGGAGAGAAAGAAAATGCAAAAATGGATGCCAGAAGAGACTAAAACTAGCTCTTGAGTTTAAAGCAACTAATGCAACTCAAAGGAACAAGGAAGTAAAAGAGCTGAGCAGGGCAACTCCAACATATAGTCAAGTAGTATAATGAAATGTGCAAACAGCTGAACTGAAGAACTGAAGAATAAATACAATCTTTGATTTGAGAAACTGAAGGATTGTAGAGGCAAACTATTGAATCATACAGAATCATCAAAGAAGATGGAAGGAATGCAAAGTTAATGCTTCAAAAGAATTGGTTGATGTTCAACCATTAAAAAGGTACCATATAATCAAGAACACATGATTTTGAAGAAAGAAGCCCAAGCAGAACTGGAGACACTAGTGAAAAGCAAGGTTTCCAAATTGTGTCAATAAACTCATGCAACACTATAGGCACTTACTCAGTATGACAAGAAATTTGGAAAACATCAACCTGGCCAACCGATTAGAAGAGATACATATTTGTGCCTATTCCAAAGAAAAGTGTCCAAATGGAATGGCTAAACATTTAACAATATTATTAATATCACATGCAAGTAAAATTTCACTGAAGTAATTTTAAAATGGTTGTAGTAGTACCTCCACAGTGAACTGCCAGAAATTCAAGTTTATTCAGAAAAAAATATAGAACAAGGGATATCATTGCTGATATCCTGGCTGAAAGAAGAGAATACCAGAAAGATGTTTACTTGTGCTTTATTGACTATGAAAAGGCTTTCAACTATGTGGATCATAACAGACTGTGGATAACGTTGTGAAGAATAGATGTTACAGAACTTTTAAGTGTGCTCTTGAGGAACCAGTACATAGATGAAGAGGCAATTGTTTGAACACAACTAGGGGAAACTGAATGGTTTCAAATCAGGAAAGGTGTGCACCAGGGTTTTATCTTTTCACCATATTTATTCAGTCCATCTGTTAAACAAATCATCTAAGAAACTGGATCCGGATTGGAGGAAGACACACTAACAACTTATGATATACAGATAATATGCTGAAAGTGAAGAGGACTTAAAATCATTACTGATGAAGTTCAAAGTCTATGTGGTTGCTCCTTAGTGTAAAGAAAACAAAATTTCTCACAACTGGACCAAGAAATAAAGTAAGGATAAATGGAGAAAAGATTGAAGTTGTCAAAGATTTCCTTTTTTTTTTTTTTTTCATCCACTGTCAGCACTCATGGAAGCAACTGTCAAGAAATCAAATGACATATTATGACATATTGCATTAGGTAAATCTGCAGCCAATGACCTCTCTAAAGTGTTCAAAAGCAAAGATTTCACTTTGAGAATTAAGATGGAACCTAACCCAAATCATGGTATTTTCAATGACCTCACATGCATGTGAAAGTTGGACAATAAATAAGGAAGACAATTGAAGGTTCTATGCAATTGAATTATGGTGTTGGTAAATAACACTAATATTACCATAGAAGGACAAACAAATATGTGTTGAAAGAAGTACAGACAGAATGTTCCTTAAAAGACAGGATGGTGAAACTTCATATCCCCTACTTTAGAAATGTCATGAGGAATCAGTCCCTGGAGAAGGACAAGTGGCTAGTGAGTGAAAAAGAGGAAGACCCCCAATAAGACTTACTGCTATTGTAGCAGCAACAAAGTGCTCAACAATTTGGCTTGTTAGGAGGATACTGAACCAGACAGTATTCCATTCTGTCCTCATGGGTTCCTCTGAGTTGTAACCAACTCCAGAACAACTAACAAACAACAACAATCATGACTGCCTAAGAAACAGAAACAAAAATAAAGATTATTGGCAACAGTCATACTAGGAAAAAGAAATTCATTTGAAATCACACTTCTTCCACTATTAACAAAACAATTTAGAGTTGAAAGACTATCATATACATTTTAATTTAGCAAAATATGAATAAATATAAAATATCAGTATTTTCATAAACTATGATATACACAAGTGTATTCTGTTAAAAAAATATTATTTGACACATGCTAGCAAACTGATAGACGAGTCATAATTGGGATCTCAAGAAAAGGAAAGTGTTTTGTTTTTTTTTAAAGCTTTTATTGTAAATTGAGTCATAGTTTACATGACAGAACATCGTTTTGCTTTTTTTACTCAACCAATCATATTTTGTTTCACTGCAATGATTCTCATCCGTGTGCCACTGATTAACAGTGTTTGCCTCTATTCCTTCTTTTTTGTTGTTGTTGTTGCTATTGTTGTTTTTGATGTACACAAAAACCTGTAGGAATATATAATCATTTAAACAACCAAAGAGCACATTTTGCAAGCCAAGTCTCCTGCCCACCAGTACACAGCCTTTCTCTTTCCATGAGTCTACGGTCCTTAGCTGCCTATCTCTTCAGGTCGTCACCTATGCCTCTGTCTCTGGGATCATTGCTTCTCTGGTTAGGATCCTATGTTCTGCTTATGCTCTTCCCTCCTGATGGTACTAGGGTCCTCTGTTCTTGGAATGTAACTATTCCCCCTGAAAAGGAAAGTTTTGATAAGAAGGACTGGTAGTATACAAATTTCATAAACTAAAAACAAAGCTATATATAACAAAACACTTAGCAATTTTTGTCACAAAATCAAAGGTTATCAAAGAATTTTAGGTTAGACACAATTTTCAATGCTATTTCATTTTAAATTGCACTATAAAATGAAGAATGGAGTGTGTGTGTACATGTGTACATATTTGCATGGTATGTCTTTGTGTGTGTTATAGGTAGGAGAAAAAGGAGAGTCGTGCTTCAAATAGTGGGACTGACAGAAGGTCAAGCTTATTAGCTAAAACAAGATGTACTCTAATAAATTTGGATTTGAAAATTAATTAGATAAGTATATTTAAAAAGAAATTCCTTCTTGGGAAGCAAATATGTGAAATGAAAATATGAGAAAAAATGTCCTTTAAGAAGTAAGCTTCATATTAGTAGGAAACTATAAAACAAACCATGGGAAGGCATCAAACCCCCAAGATGGGGGCCACGTCAGAAGAACCGATGACAGAAGAAGGAGGCCGAGGTCTTGGCGACAGCAGCTCCTTTTTGGCATGAGGTGGTGTGAGATTCTGCCCAGGGACAGCTCCCACAGGCCCCGCCCCAGTCCTCACAGCCAGGGTCCCAGGCTTTCCCAGCATCAGTGCTTGCTCCGGACCACCGGACCAGCTGCCTCAAAACAACATGTTAGTAGCACTGCCCATTGTAGCCATGGAGAACATCATCAGCTTTATGGCCTATGGCATAATTAGCCAGCTCCAACTGGTATGTAAAAGAATGGATTTGGTTTGCAAGAGAATGTTGAATCAGAGATTTCTGAAAGTGGAAAGGTACCATAATCTATGTCAGAAACACGCTAAAGCACAACTTCCAAGGAGAGAGTCTGAAAGGAGAAATCATTCCTTAGCCCGTCCTGCAGACACCCTGGTTGCTGTAGAAACAAGGCTATCACTCTTAAATATGACTTTTATGAAGTATGTGGACTCCAATCTCTGTTGCTTCATCCCAGGAAAAGTGATTGATGAATTTATCCTGTAATTAAGTATGTCAATTCTACCAGAGCCCCCCAGCAAGCTCATGAAGTACTTAAGGAGCTAAGGAACATCTCATCCATGGCAATGGAGTATTTTGATGAGAAGATTGTTCCAATTCTAAAGAGGAAACTACTAGGATCGGATGTGTCAGTAAGATTCATGGGCTCCCCTCCAGTCCCAGGACCCTCTGCTGCCCTGAATACAATGCAGCTAGCTATTCTCCAAGCAAAACCCTTCAAGACAAGAGGTTACCAAACTCCAGCAACAGGTTAAGACAAATGGTGCGGGTGTGACTATTCATTCTCAGGCGTGAAATTTCAGAGCTCCACATCAAAGTACAAGAACAACAGAAACAGCTTCAGGACCAGGATCAGAAACTTCTAGAGCAGACACAGATCATAGGTGAACAGAACAGAATGCACGGTTGGAGGAGCTGGAACACAATCTGAGAGAAGTAATAAAAAGTGCCCTAGGCAACCCCTCAGGCTCTGGGCAGAATGAGGAGTCTCCTCAGAAGCATAAAAAGGCAGCAGAAGCCATAGACTCTCTTAGGAAATCTAAACGTCTTTGGAATAGGAAGTAAATTGGAATGTGGTTCTAATTCCTGAAGACGATATGGCTTAGTAACTGAAGCAGTTCTGCGGATCAGGACACTGAGAGCAGCATGGTGTTCCTTAGGCTTCTAGGCTTTCAGAACACAATTTATACTTGAACTGTTTCAGGGTTAAGACATTCTTTCCCACTGCTCCTGGGTGAACTGATGCACAGAACCTTTTTCCTTTGCAATAGATTTGCACTAATCAGGCCTGTTCTATGATGTTTTGAAGAGTTAGTTTTTTCCCTGTGCAGATAATGGTAAAAGTTTGTTTCTGCATATATGCTCATTACATAAGGATCCTAAACTGTCTTGACAGGCTAGAAGTTAAGTTTAAATTCAGAAAATGTCCTGTTCACTTGAAAGAAAAGACCTACCTACTTTTTAAATGGACACTTTCTAGTTTGTTTCTTGTTGTTTTTTTCAAAAGTTGACTTTTTGTTTTAAGTGACCTTTGTCTGAAATGTCAGAAAAGTATGTTAATGCTTTTTGGTATATTGAAGTAATTGTTAACTAAAATGGACTTCCATAGTGTTGACTGTAGAAAGGGCCTCTACATTATTATAAACTACTGGTAAGGGACTTACCCAGTTGTTATATACATGTTTCCAGTTCTCTTGGGAGCCATGTGCTACATTTGCATGGATGAATGCATGCATTGCCTACTCAATTCACTTAAAAAAGGCGCTTGCACTGATATTGATCTTGAACCTCGATACTTCACTTTTTAGAGCAGCTTCTTAGTTTATTTAAGTGCTTAACAGTTTTCACCACAACAACTTGCCTGTAGAGGGTAATTTTTAGTCCATTTGTCTTCCAGTTTCATAGGGGCAAGAGAATATTGAAGCCCATTGCTTTATCTATCCTCTGTAGGGCTCAGGTACACTGCCTAAGGCAGAACCCCAAATTCCAAGGCTCTATTGACAGCAGACCTCTGGTAACTTCCTTACTCATCACTCTGGCACTTGCTGATCACAACTGTGGGATGCCGTTTTGCCGTTGAAGCAAAGTTCATTGAAGAAAAATTGTACTATGAAAAAGGATTTCATTTTTGAGGGGGTGACCTTGGGGAAGCTTTTTAATACTAATTCTGAGCTTACCTTACCCTGTAATGTTAAACAAAGCTTTCTGTGCACTCCTGTTTTGAGCTTATAACTGGAAAAGCATGTCTTCCACTGTCCAGCCTTTTGAGTGGTCATTTTAACAACTGCCATTTTGTGTACAGTGGCTATTTTTCCCAGTTGTATATTTTTGAGACATTATTCAACTATTATTGTCCTTGATTTATTTTAATGTACTAAATTATGTAGCCATTATTTAACTGTTAAATTATTTAAAGCAACTGTTGCCTTAGGTTTCAGTTATTTAAAGTAAATTTAGGTGTAAAATAGAAAATGATCCCTTTCCAGGTGGGAGTTTGACACCTATATAAACCTAAGGTTTTGGTAAGTACTTTCATTAAATAAAAGCACAAGGTTACCACTTTTACATCTGTCCAAAATGACGTGGTTATGCATTCTTCAGATTAATCTCACCAAATGAAACTTTTTCCTATCCATTTTTAATATTGTCCTCATATAATATTGTCCTTAGACTTTGGTCAATTCTTTGTCTAACTTTGAAACTCCATTAACAACGTAGTATGTGTTTGATGAAAAACCATAAAGTAGCATCCAAGTGTTTCATGATTTGTTGGGGAGATAATTTTAAAATAAACAATTTCCAAAAAAAAACAAAAACCCGTGGGCCTTTTTCCCTCCTTAGCTGAGGTAGAACTAAAGAGCCCTAGAGCCACAAGATTAATGTTGATATCAAAGGCTCACTTCAGAATACATTTTGCTTTACTGTTTTTTTTTTTCCTTTATAGGTTATCTCTGTATGTAATCTGAAACACAAGAAAAAGATATAAAAGTTGTCTCACATTTGCTAAAAAAAAAAAAAAAATTATCTATCTGTAATGGTAGCTCTGCACCATCTATTTCTCCAACTGATGGCAATGGAGTCAGTTCTTCATAGAGGTCACTGGGCACACATTCCATTTTCTCTGATTCCTGACTCTCCTTCTTCCTCTGCATCTCCAGGTAAATAGAGACTAGCTGTGCCTTGGGTGAATATTTTGATCATTATCTATAGAAGAATACTGATAAAATGGTAGGAAAAAGGCAGAACTGAATTTCAAATTTTCAATAAAATACAGACTTTTGTGAGCATGACGAGTCCCCAAACAAGTATCTTCTTTTATCCAAACAATGTTGCTAAATGCAGTCTAGTCAGTTCTGATTCATAGCCACCTCTTGTAAAACAGAAAAAAAGCAACAGTGCTCAGTCCTGTAACATTGTCAAAACTGCTGTTGTTTCAGTCCATTTTTTGCAGTCACTGTGTCCATATATCTCATCGAGAGTCTTCCTTTTTTCCAATGACCCTCCACGTTACTAAGCATTATGTTCTTCTTAAGAGACTAGTCCATCCTGAGAATATGTTCAAAGTATATGAGATGATGTCTCTAAGGAGTATCCTGACCATACTTCTTATGAATCAGATTTGTTTGCTCTTCTTATAGTCCATGGTACATTCAATATTCTTTGCCAATACCACAATTTGAATAAATCAATTTTTCTCTCACCTTCCTCACTTATTTTCCAGCTTCCACATGTGCATAAGGCTATTGAAAATATCATGGATTGGATGAGGCACACTTTAGTCCTCAAGGTGACATCTTTGTTATTTAGCACTTTGAAGAGATCATTTGTAGTAGACTTGCCCAATTCACTCCATCATTTGATTTCTTAGATGCCATTTCCATTGACCTTGGTATAGATTCAAGTGAAATTAAATTTTTTCATAACTTCAAAACTTCAAACCTTTCTCCACTTGTCATGATACTGTTTATTGGTCCAGTTGTAGTGATTTTTTTGTTTTCTTTGCACTGAATGTGATTCATACTGAAGGTTGTATTCTTTGATCTTCATCAGTAAGTGCTACAATTCTTCTTCACTTTCAGCAAGCAAGGTTGTGTCAGCTGCATACTGAAGGTTGTTAATGAGACTTCCTCCAATTCTGATGTTGTGTTCTTCTTCATAGAGCCCAGATTCTCAGATTTATGCTCAGAATAGAGATTGAATAAATATGGGGGAAAGATACAATGCCAACACACATATTTTCTGATTTTAAATCTTACAGTAGCCCCTTGTTCTGTTAAAAATAAATAAATAAATAAATAAAATAAAAAACTGCTACTTGGTCTACATACAGGTTCTGCATGTACACAATTAAGTGTCCTAGAATTCCAATTCTTTATAATATTATTGATATTTTTATGACCCATCTTTCAGCCAAGATCCATCTGATGTCAGCATTGATATCCCTCATGTTCTCTTCCATATCTGGACTGAGTTTCCGGCAGCTCCCTATTAATGTACTATTACAACCATATTTAAAATATCTTCAGCAAAATTTTACTTGCATGTGATATTAAAGATATTGTTAGATAATTTCCACATCCTGTTATGTCATCTTTCTTTGAAATAGGCACAAATACGGATCTCTTCTAGTTGGTTGACCAAATTTTCCAATCCCAGCACTGTATCAGTTTATAGAAACATTCTAATCGGTATTGAGTTAATTCCTGGAGCCTTTTTTTTTTTTTTTTTTTTTACTGCCAGTGCCTTCAGTGAAGGTTCTTGATTATATGATACCTCTTGAAATGGTTGGCTGTTGACCAATTATTTTTGGTAAAATGACTCTTTATATTCCTTCCATCTTCTTTTGATAATTCCTGCATAGTTCAATAAAGCAAAATTGAAGCTCAAATTTATTCTTCACTTATTTCATTTTGAGAAATACTGAGTGCATTCTTCCCCTTTGGTTTTCTAACTCGGGTCTTTGCATATTTCATTATAATACTTGACTTTTCTTCTCTAGCTGCCCTGTTTAGCTCTCTTACTTCCTTATTTCTTCAAGTTGTATTCGTTTCTCAACAAATTTCAGAGTCTCTTCTAACATCCACTTTGGTCTTTTCTTTTGTTCCTATTTTTTTGACATAACTGCAATATGCAAGTTACCATAGACAACTAGTGAAATCCAACAGTGGTGTAGTTTAATTATTGAAGTAGGTCTACCTTGAACATTGCACTTTTAAAGAATTATACATGGGAAGCAAAATCGATAACAGCAATTCCAAAGGTTACATGAAAAGCTTGGCGACAAGGAGTTTCAACTAATTCTGCTGGAATAATTTGGAAAAGAACAATAAGAATGGCTGAAAGTCTTAAAGCATATATTCGATGTCACAGAATTGAAAATGTAAAAATTGATAAAATGGTGCACCTTTTGCTATGTATAATCAATGCCAATGAGTCCATTGTAACTCATAATGAACAGAATAGAATAGCTTCTTTGGGTTTCCAAGACTATAAATCTTTATAGGAGCAGGCAGCATATCTTTTTTTTCTGTGGAGCAGTTGGTGAATTTGAGCCAATGGCATTGTGATAAGCAGCCAAATGCTTAACCCACTGTACCACCAGGATTCTTTTATGCTGTATATATTATCACCATTTTATTGTTTTTAATGGAATGACACTCTGTTTACATCCCTGCAAAAAAAGCTTGGCTCTCATTTTGAAATATAAAAATACAGACTTACATTAATATCATACTTTGTGAATTATATTTTTGGTAATAGATGAAGTTTAAAAATATAGGTAATATATATAAAAGCTCATAAATTATTATCTTGTATATTTTAATGTATCATAAATGCTATGCTATTGTTGTTAAGTGCCTTTGAGGAGGTTATGACTCATAGCAACTCTGTATAGGGTTTCCAAAGAGCATCTGGTGAGTTTGAACCACCAACCTTGTGGTTCAAACCAACTTTGAAATTCAGTGCATTAATCCACAGCATCATAGATGGAGAAAAACAATTTGAAAAGTTTCAAAATCTCTTTATGATAAAACAAACCATCATGGTATTAGAAATAAAAGAGAACTTTCCAAACCAGATAACAGACACCTATAAAAATCTAGAACTACAATTATAGTTAATGGTGAAATACTGGCTACTTTGCCATTAAGAGAGGAAACAAGCAAGCATTTAGAACTTACCAGTTTTATTTTCTAATGACCAGGAGGTCCTAGGTAGTTCAGTGGAGCAAGAAAAATAAAAGGCATATGGAAAATGTTGTTGCAGTAGGTTCCAAACCACACCAACCCTCCATGAGGTTTCAGAGGAGCAGCTGATGAGCTTGAACCACTGATCTTATATAGGGTTTCTGAGCCTGTAAACTTTTACAGCCTCATCTTTTTCTTGAAGAGCAACTGCTGGATTTAAATTGATGATCTTTTGGTTGGCAGTCTAGTGCTTATCCTTCAGAGAGACCATACTCCACTACTTATCAATAAAAACAATCAATAACTGAGACAATATGGATGAAACTCAAACACTGTTAAGTAAAACAACTTCATACAAAAAAAATACAGTTTCATATGATCTACTTTAGATGACGTTCTAAAACAGTAAAAATAAAATCTATAGTAACTTAAAGTAGTTCAATTGTTGCTTAAAGAAAAAGAAGAAGGGGTACCTACTGCAAAGTGGCCGGAAAGAATTTCTTTTCATGATGGAAAAGAAATTGATTTGGATAGTGATTACATGGAATTATATATTTGTCAAAGTTAATCCAATTTTACACTTAAAGTGTGTGCTATAAGTAAACTATACTTGGTTAAAGTCAATTAACAAACAAGTATAAACCAATGTCTCTTACAATTTTCTGAAACAGGACATGTTTTATTATCACACAGTTGTCATCATAAGAAACAGAATTAACAATATGAGGGGGCTTCATCATTTTCCTGAAAAATGAAATGAAAAAATAGAGGAATTTTCCCAGCTTTTGAAGCCCCATCCTACAGCATTACTGAGTAGTTAACAGAAAGATTTTGAGTCAAGCAGATCAGGCTTCTATTCAGTGTTACAATGCAATTTGCCTGGAAGCATGTAGGAGTTATAAGACATAAAGATGAATAGGATACTAATTTTTACAGACTAATCAGGAGCTAGGAAGGATTCTAAAATGCCAATCTCACCATTTACTGTGGGACCTTCAGCAATTCATTTAACCTTAGTAAATTGCAATTTCTGTAATTGCAAGCTAAAGAATACTAATATATACTGTGTAACAATTCCCTAGGGATAAAAGATGAAAGTAGGTAAAATATATGAATGAATAAGTTAAGTAATAAATATAATGTTTGCTCAGTAAATTTTAATTAGGAAAATCACTAAGAAAACTAAAGAGTCTAGAGAGAAAATACAGTTAAATGATATATGACAATCAAAACAATAATATATAATATATGCCAACAATTGGTTTCTAGTAGAACATTGGTCTTTACACAATGGACATGATTCTAAAACTTTCAAGAAAATATTATTATCATGCTACATAAACTTTTTGTTGTTGCTGTTAAATGTCATCTAGTAGGTTCTGACTCATAACAACCCTGTATAGGGTTTCTGAGGAGCAGCTGGTGTATTTCAACTGCTGACTTTGTAGTTCGCAGTCCAGTGTTGAACTTACAGCACCACACCAGGAGTACATGTAAACTTGTAGTGAGTATAAAATGGCAGAATATTTCCAGAATTTTCCTACATTGATGTAACATATGATGTGCATACCTGATAAAAAGTAACCATACTACATAGTACAATACAAACTTATAATGAAGATATCTTATAAAAAGTTCACTGTAGTACATATCAATTTATAAGAAATTTAATTATTCTAAATCAATTATTAGTAAATCAGTTCCAGCAGCATATAAAAAACTATATTAAGATAAAAAAGGTTTTTACAGGAATGCAATATTAGCAAATCCATTACATGCTTTTTTGGACATTAATAATACAAGGGAAAAATAATCTCTAACGATTAAAAAGGTAATGATAAAATTAAACATTAATTTTTTTTTATGTTTTTATTGTGAGGTTTTCATGAGAGAACATCAGCTTTACACTCATACTATCGTATTTTGTTTCATTGCAATGATTACAATCCCTGCCATACATCATCAAATAACCAAAGGATACACTACACAGGTCCACCCCCCCTCTCCGCCCCACCAGCACACAGCCCTTCTCCCTCCCTCAGTCCAGTGTCCCCAGCCGCTCCATCTGTCCATGTCATCGTTTCTGTCTCCATCCCTGGTGTCAATGCCTCTCAGGGTAGGGTCCCACTATCCATTCTTCTCACTTGATTTCCCCAGAGACCTCTGCTCCTGGGCTGCAAAATCAATCACTCTCCTTTTGTCAAAAAAACATCTACCTCCATACATTCTAACTTCACAGTCAGTTCTGATCGCAATTATTCACTATTGTACCACAAGAGTCTTATCCCCATTTCCTTTCACCAACCCGGTCCTAACAGATTGGAAATCATTCAGTGGTGATTCTACCTTCCCCTGCCCTGTCTGGAACTAGGCTCCCTCTAGCTTTTGTAAGCCAGTCACTTCTTGCCTTCATAGACCTCCCCTGCCAGCCCAGTTTTGGATAGCCAATGTCTATCTTGCCCATCCCTGTCAACCCTACGTACCGAGAGGGGTGGGAGTGATTGATCCTCACTGTAAAGATTTGTTCACTTTTTTTTTTTTTTTTTT
>NW_006408667.1:4767795-4769392 GCF_000296735.1 Chrysochloris asiatica | reverse complement strand
TTTCTTTCTTCTTCTAGTCAAATTCTGATCATCCAGCCATCGAAGCCAGGTCAAGTGGGTACTACGTGCAAGTATGGGTGTTCTTGTGCATCTCCCCTCACTTCATATCAGCTGAACGTTTCACACTCCTTTCTGGTTCTCTGTGGTCAAGTCACTGCTTCTGGGCCCAAAAGTCCCGGGTCTTTCCATATTGCTGGCCATCCAGGTCTCCACCCCGGTTCACAGGGGTCTATTGAATGTGGTCGGATTTAGCTCACAACTTCAATGCTGTTTTTTCCCCCTCTTCCCCGTATCGGTGACCAACGTGGTCACCAGCCAGACCACATGCCTGCTCATGTATTCCCCTTGAGTCTCAGTCTTGGAAGGGGGTTTGCTCTGAGGGGTCCTGACCACTTGCCTTGATGGCTCCTGGGCGAACAGCTTACTTGTTATTGTAGTAATAAATCAGACTGCCATTATCATTTCAGATTTTCCCTGTCAGTCATTCTTTCATGAAGTATCTTCTGTTATTCTTGCTGCTCCAGGCTGGTCTACTCGTCCTTTTCAGTGGAAATTTCCTACCTCAGTCAGTTCTGGATGGGGTTCTGATTTCTGTCTATGATCTTGTGCAATGTAAAGGCTCCACAGGAAGCCTCTTTCGCTGAGCAACTTCTAGCCTCCTTTAAGGTATTCCAATCAGTTATAGGCTGAAGACAGACTTAAAAGCTTTCTGCAGTGATGATTTCTGGCTATTCCTTTCTCCCCCGTTCAAGTGTCTATTTCACAATGGTAGGCAAGGGAAACCAAGATTAAAAAGACAGCCAAGCATCTTAACATTATTCCCCTCTTTTACCCATTCAAACCATGCCTCAATCCCTGTATCCTGGAGCCCTATTGTTCCATCATTTACCTCTGTCCCACTTAGTCCATGCAAACCTGCCTAATTGTTCTCCCATCAGTCTTGTTCTTCCATTCCTCTCCCCCATCATGTGTATCCCGCCCCCCTGCACTTCCCCCTGCAAACTAGCTATCCTGTGTCTATTCCATACCCTGTGCTCTACTTTCCCCTCCCTCCCTCCCCTCCTCTCATCCCATATATCCTGGTGATCAGCAATTATATGTATAATATTTTTCCCCTTTTAGTGTGGGTTCTTTTTCTTACTCTTTTCCAATATGGTCCTATGCAGTATTTTTCCTTTTGTGACTGACTAATTTCATTCAGCATAATGTCCTCAAGGTGCATCCATGTTATGCGGTGGCTTACAGCTTCCTTGTTCTTCAAGGTAGCATAGTATTTCATTATGTGTATGTACTACAGTTTGTTTATCCATTCTTCAATTGATGGGCACTTAGGCTGTCACCATCTTTTTGCTATTGTAATTAGTGCTGCTATAAACATTGGTATGCATGTATCTAATCATGTTATGGCTCGTATGTCTTGTGGGTAAATACCAAGTAGAGGAATTGCTGGATCATAAGGTATTTCTATTTCCAACCTTCTGAGGAAGCCCCATATTGCCTTCCAGAGTGGTTGGACCATTTTGCAATCCCACCAACAATGTAGGAGGGTCCCAGTCTCTCCGCATCCTCACCAGCATTTATTGTCCTCTACTTTTTT
>NW_006408667.1:4763178-4766892 GCF_000296735.1 Chrysochloris asiatica | reverse complement strand
GATGTTGAGTCTTCCTATCCAAGAACATGGTATGTTCCTCCACTTTTGTAAGTCTCTTTTGGTTTCTTGTAGTAGTGTTTTGTAATTCTCTTTGTATGGGTCTTTTGTTTCTCTAGTTATGTTTATTCCTAAATATTTCATCCTTTGGGTGGCTATTGTAAATGGTATTTCTTTCCTACTATCTTTTTCAGTGCTGTCATTGTTACTATAGAGGAATCCAACTGATTTTTGTATGTTGATCTTCTACCCTGCCACTTTGTTGAATCTTTCAATGATGTCTAGTAGCTTTTTTACTGAATCTTTGTGGTTTTCTATGTATAGGATCATATCATCTGCACATGGAAAAGTTTTATTTCTTCTTTGCTAATTTTGATGCCTTTAATTTCCATTTCATGCTGTATAGCTCTGGCTAATGCTTCCAAAACAATATTGAACAGGAGTGGTAACATAGGTCATCCTTGTCTGGCTGCCATTATATTAATTTTTTGGTAGTGCTGTTCGTTCCTTTGTTCTGCATGCATTTTTGTGCTGAGATTTTGTGCTATTTCTTGTCGGTTTTTTCTTAGTTTTCATGCTTGTTCTGCTTGGAAGTTCATTTTCATGGTAAGTTGTGAAGTATTAACTTTCTTTACGGTTACCTTATAGTCTATTAACTTTTCTCTCCATTTAAGAGATTTTATGTATCCTGTAATCTACCTGACATCCTCACCACCTGTATCTCTGTTCCTACATTTATCTCTTCTTTGACATTGATATTATTTTGATCTTCATTTAACTACCCAGCTCTTTTGAGTTAATTGTTATAGTTTTGATCTGTTCTGAACTCTTCTATCTTTCAATTGAGTTCCAGGTGGTGTTGCCACACCTGTCAATCTCTGGTTGTTGTTTGTTCTTGTTGATTTTCAATCCAAAGAACTTCCTTCAGGATGCTTTGAAGGTTTTGACAAAATCTCTTAGATTCTGTTTATCCTGGTATGTTTTGATTGCATCATTGTATTTGATTAATACTTTTGCTATGTAGATGTTTCTTGGTTGGCATTTTTTTTTTTTTTGTAGGATTTTGTATATGTCTCCCCATTGCCTTCTTGTCTGCATGGTTTCGCTGAGAAGTCAGAACTAAATCTGATTTACTTGCCTTTGTAAGTGACACTACTCTTCTTCCTGGCTGCTTTTAGGATTCTCTCCTTGTCTTTGATTTTGGAGAGCTTGAATATTATATTTCTTGGTGACTTTCTTTTGGGGTCTATCCTTCCTGGGATATGTTTGGCTTCTTGAATTAACATTAAGTTTTGATCTTTGAAAAGTTTTATTGTTTAAGTTGTTTTTGTTGTAGTTAGGTGCCATTGAGTCAGTACTAACTCATAGCGACCCTATGCAAAACAGAACAAAACACTGCCCAGTCCTGCATCAACCTCACAATCATTGCTAAACTTGAGCCCATTGCTGCTGCCACTGTGCTAATCCATCTTGTTGGAGTCTTGCTCTATTTCTCTGATTCTCCACTTTACCAGTCATGATAGCTTTCTACAGAACTGGTCCCTTCTGACAATATGTCTGATGTATGAGAGACAAAGTTTGACCATCCTGTCTTCAAAGAAGCATTATGACTGTACTTCTTCTAACACAGACTGCTTTGTTCTTTTGACAGTCCATGGTATGTTCAAAAGTCTTCCCAATATCATAACTCAACTTCATCAATTCTTCCTCTGCCTTCCTTATACACTGTCCAATTTCACATACATATGAGATTACTGAAAATACCAGGGCTTGGGTTAGATGCATCTTAGTCCTCAAACTAACATCTTTGCTCTTCAACACTTTAAAAAGGTCTTCTGTAGCAGATTTGCCTAATGCAATATGTCTTTTGCATTTTTGACTGCTGTTTCCGTGAGTGTTGATGGCTGATCCAAGCAAAATGAAGTCTTTGTCAACCTCAATTTTTTCTCCATTGATAAGAATGTTGTTTACAGGTCCAGTGGTGAGGATTTTTGTTTTCTTCAAATAAAGATGCAACCCATACCAAAGGCTGTGGTCTTTGATCTAAATCAGTAAATATTTTAAGTCCTCTTCACTTTTAGCAAGCATTTAAACCATTTATTGTTCCCTTGTTCTACCCTGACCACTGCCTCCTCATGAGCACAATTAATTGTTCTGGAATATTCATTCTTCTCAAAATTGCCCATAACTTGTCATGATTCACATAATTGTAAACCAGTTGTAAAGCACAGGTAAACATCTTTCACGTAGCCTCTGCTTTCATCCAAGATCCATCTGCTGTGAACAATTATATGCCTCATTCCATGTACTCTTCTGAATCCGGCTTGAGCCTCTGGCAGTTATCAGTGTATATTTGCAGCTTTTTTTATATTGTCTTGGGCAAGATTTTACTTGCTTGTGATATTAATGATATTGTCTAATGATTTCTGCATTCCATTGGGTCACCTTTCTTTGGAATGGTACTAAAATGGTTCTCTTCCAGTCAGTTGACCAAGCAGTTGTTTTCCAAATTTCTTGGCATAGATGAGTGAGTGCCTAAAGTGCTTTATCAGTTTGTTGAAAGATTTCAATTTATATTCCTTCAATTATTATAGTCTTATTCTTTGCCAATGCCTTCAATGCACCTTCAACTTCTTCCTTCAGTATCATTGGCTCTTGATCATATGCTGCCTCTTCAAATGGTTGACCATCAAACATTTCCTTTTGGTACAGTGACTCTGTATTCCTTCCATCTTTTTTTGATGCTTTCTTCATTTTTTTTTCTGAATGTGTTCCTTCTTTTGGGTTTTCTGAGTGTGTTCCTTCTTTTGTGTTTTCTAATTCCAGGTCTTTGCACATTTCATGATAAGATTTGACTTTGTTTTCTTGAGCTGACTTTTGAATATTTCTGTTCAGCTCTTGTACCTCCACATTTCTTTGATTTGCTTTGGCATTTCTACATTGGAGATCAAGTTTCAGAGTCTCTTCTGACATCCATTTTGGCCTGTTCTTTCTTTCTTGTCTTCTTAATGACCTTTTGCTTTCTTCCTGTACAATGTTCTTGATGTCATCCCACAACTCTTCTTGTCTTCCATCTTTAGTGTCACATCCATCACATCTATTCTTGAGATGATCTCTAAATTCAGGTGGGATGTCTTCTAGGTCATATTTTTGCTCTTGTGGACTTGTTTTAACTTTTTCAACTTCAGCCTGAACTTGCTTATGAGCAATTGATGATCTTTTTCACAGTTTGTCCCTTGTTTGGGATGATGATATGGAGACTTTCCATGATCTCTTTCCACAGATGTAGTCAATTTGATTTCTGTGTATTCCATCTGGTGAGGTCCATGTGTGTAGTGATATTTTAGGTTGTTTAAGAAAGGTATCTGAAATGAAAATGTCATTAGTCTTGAAAAAGTCTATCATGTGATCTCCAGCATCATTTCTATCACAAAGGTCTCATTTTTTTCCAACTACTAATCTTTCCTCTTTGTTTCCAACCATTTAGTCCAATCACCAGTAATTATCAAAATAACTTGATTGCATGCTTAATCAATTTCAGACAGAAAAATTTGATAGAATTCTTCAATTTCATCATCACTGGCTTTCATGGTTGGTAGGTAAATTTGAATAGTGATGTTAACAGGTCTTCCTTGTAGGCATATGGGTATCATTCTATCACAGACCATGTTGTAATTCAAGGTAGCTCGTGACATGTTCTTTTGGATGATGAATGCA
>NW_006408667.1:4761257-4761773 GCF_000296735.1 Chrysochloris asiatica | reverse complement strand
GTCTGGAAGCTCACAAGAAATCTAGCCACTCTGGGTGACCCTGCTGGTATTTAAAATACCTGTGGAAGAGCACCAGAATCACAGCAATATGCAAGTCATCACAGTATAACAAACTGACAGACTAGTGTTGTTTTCAAAGCAATTTTATGATTATAATTAGAAGGTTACTGTATAGATCCTACTTTCAACGATAAGATTTTTTGTGTATAAAACATGAGATAATCAACTAATAGTTTCCAGAATTAGGAATACCTTATTATCTATATTTGCCTTTGTCTTATAGGGTTTCTATGGGTCTGAGCCTACTCATCACTAATGGGATTTTGGAGTATTGTGATAGCTATCACTCATCAGAAAAAAATTAACAGCTCAAAATACGAATAGCATAAGAATAAATTCAACAAATATTATCTAGGATTATTTTAACAAGGGATCATGGGGACTATAGAAGGTAAAAATTGGACTGCAAACCACAAGGTTATCAGTTGAAGCCCACTAATTTTTCTACAGGGGAAA
>NW_006408667.1:4757868-4759932 GCF_000296735.1 Chrysochloris asiatica | reverse complement strand
AAAGATCTGGAGTTAGAAAACCAAAGGGGAAGAACATGCTCAGCATTTCTCAAGCTGAGGGAAGTTGAAGTTGAGAAAACTAAAACAAATTCACAAGAGCCAAAGTACAAGCTTGAAAACATTCCACTTGATTTTAGAGACCTTCTCAGAATAGATCTAACACATTGAACATTAATGACTGAAGACCAGATGAGTTATGAGATAACAAGAACATCATACATGAAATCAAAAAGTCATGTAAAAGGCAGGACAGATGAAAATGGATGTGAAGAGAGACTCTGAAACTTGATCTTTAACATACTCTTGTTGTTAGATGCCACAGAGTGGGTTCCTATCCATAGGAATCCTAGGTACAACAGAATGAAACACTGCCTGGTCTTGCATCATCAAACAATTGTTATACTTGAGCCTATTTTTTGAGCTACGTTCAAGATTTTGAAGGGAGAGCAGCTAAAACAAAAGGAAGAAATGATTAAATAAATAATAGCTGAATAGAAGATTTCAAAGGACATCTCAAGAAGACACAGTAGCATACTATGAAATATGCAATAACCTGGAGCTAGAAAATGAAAAGAGAAAATGATCAGCATTTCTCAAGCTTAAACAACTGAAGAAAAAATTAAAGCTTCAAGATGCAGTTTTGAATGATTCCATGGACAAATTATAGAACAATGTCGGGACAATCAAAAGAAGATGGAAATAATAGAGTCACTTTACCAAAAAACACTGGTTAAAATTCAACGATTTCAGAAGGCAGCATATGTTTAAGAAACAATGGTACTGAAGGAAGAAGTTCAAGCTGCACTAAGGCATTGGAGAAAAATAAGACTCCACGAATTGATGGAATACCAACAGAAGTGTTTCAACAAATGGACACAATGCTGGAAATACTAATTTATTTCAAGAAATTTGGAAGAGAGCTGGCTTAAGAGATCACAAATATGCCTATTCCAAAGAAGGCTGATTCAACAAAATGTAGAAATTATTGAGCAATAGCATTAATATCACATGTGAAAAAAATTATATGGAGATGACTAAAAAATATTTGCAGTAATATATTGAAAAAGAACTGCTAGAAATTCAAGTGGGATACAGAATATATTATGGAATGAGGTATAAGATGGATCTTGACTGAAAGCAAAGAATAACAGAAAGATGTTTACCTGTAATTTTTTTTTACAACAAAATAGAATTTACCTAGTTGGATTCTAAGAAATTATAGATAACATTATAAAGAATGGGAATTCCAGAACATTAAATTGTGCTCATGTGGAACCTCTGCATAGACCAAGAGGTAGTCATTAATGAGAACAGGGGATATGGCATGGTGTAAACTCAGGAAATATTTGTGTCAGTGTTGCAATTTTATTCAAGCTGCATAAAATAGTAAATAATAAAAAATGCTGGACTGTATGAAGAAGAACATGGCATCAGATAGAAAGAAGACTTGTTAATAACCTGCCATATGCAGATGACACAACCTTGCTTGCTGAAAATGAAGGGAACCTGAAACACTTTTCTAAGAAAGACCAAAGATCACAGCCTTCTATATGGATTACACCTCAACATAAAGCAAACAAAAATCCTTACAATGGAACCAATAAGCAGGGTCATGGTAAATGGAAAAAAGTTTGAAGTTGTCAAGGATTTCATTTTACTTGGACCAACAATCAACAATCCAAGATAGCAGCATTCAAGAAATTTAGCTATGGCACATTGGTCAAATCTGCTACTAAAAAAAGAAAACAACCTGTTAAAACATCAAAAAGCAATGATGTCACCTTGAAGAATGAGGTGTTACTGACCAAAGCCCCTGGTATTTTCAGTTGCTTCATATATATATGAAATTTGGACAATGAATGAGAAGGACGAAATAAGAATCAATGAATTGAATTATGGTGTTAGGGAAGAATAATGAATACACCATGGGCTGTATTCAAGAATGCTATGAGTTGGGAGCCAACATGATGGTCCCTAACAAAAACAATATATACAAATGTTGTTGTTCTTAGATACCATCGAGTCACTACCGACTCAAAATGTCCCTATGCACAACAGAATGAA
>NW_006408667.1:4751462-4757404 GCF_000296735.1 Chrysochloris asiatica | reverse complement strand
ATATATATAATTTATCTTGAACACTTTCTGTAATAGGATAATATCCACACACCTACAAGGAAGACCACATATACCACTATCATTCAAATTTAAACACTAACCCCAAAGTCCAGTGATGATGAAATTGAAGAATTTTATAAATTTCTTTAGTCTGAAACTGATCAATCATGCACTCAAGATGTATTAGTAATTACTGGGGATTGGAATGCCAAGTTTAGAAACAAAGAGGAAGGATCAGTAATTGGAAAATATGGCATTGGTGATAGAAATAATACTATACATAGCATGATAGAATTTTGCAAGACTAATGACTTCTTTATTGCAAATATCTTTTTTAAACAACATAAGAAGTGACTATAAACCGGAACCTCACCAGATGGAATATACAGAAGTCAAACTGACTACATGTAGATGATGAAAAATCAACCAAACATAGTCAGGGCAGATTGTGGAAAAGATAATCTATTGCTCATATATAATTTCAGGCTGAAGCTATAGAAAATTAAATCAAGTTAACTAGAGCCAAAATTCGACCTTGATGACATCCTTCCTGAATTTAGAGACCATCTTAAGCACAGATTTGATGCATAAATCACTAATGACCAAAGATGAGAACAGATGTGAGATGACATTAAGAACATCATATAGGGAGAAAACAAAAGGTCATTTAAAAGACAAGAAAGAAGGAAAAGACCAAAGTGGATGCCAGAAGAGACTCTGAAACCTCTTCAGTATAGAGATACTAAAATAAATGGAAGAAATGTGGAAGTAAGAGAGCTGAAGAGAAAATTTTCAATGGCAACTTTAGAAGACAAAGTCAAGTATTGTAATGAAATGTGCAAAGACCTGGAGTTTATAAAATCAAAAAGGAATAACATGTTCAGCATTTCTCAAGCTGAGGGCACTGATGAAAGAAATTCAAGCCCCAACTTGAAATATTGAAGGATTCTGTAGGCAAAATATTGAATGATGTAGAAAGCATGAAAAGAAGATGGAAAGAATAAACAGAGTCACTGTACTAAAAAGAAATGATTGATGTTCAACCATTTCAAGAGGCAGCATATAATCAAGAGCCAACGATCCTGAAGGAATAAGTCCACGTTGCACTGATTGCATTGGCAAAGAACAAGGTTCCAAGAATTGATGGATATGCAGATGATACAACCCTACTTGCTGAGATTGGAGAGGACTTAAAATACTTACTGATGAAGATCAAAGACTGGAGTCTTCAGTATTTGTTACACCTCAGTATAAAGAAAACAAAAATCCTTACCACTGGGCTATAAATAATGTTATGATAAATTAATAAAAGATCAAAATTGCCAAGGCTTCACTTTTTGGATCCACTAGAATGTTCCTGAAAGTTAAGACAAGAAACCAAATGACTTACTGCATTAGGCAAATCTACTGCACAACACTTCTTTAAAGCCTTCAAGAGCAAAGATAAATCACTTTGAAAACTGAGGTGCCCTTGACCTAAACCATGGTGTTTTCCATAGCCCATATGCGTGTGAAAGTTGACCTATGAATAAGGACACCTTTAGAAGAAGTGATGCATTTGAGTTATAGTGTTGTAGAAGAGTATTAAAAGTATCATGGATTGCTAGAAGAACAAATAAATCTGTGTTGGAAGAAATAAAACCAGAATGCTCCTTAGAAGAAAGGATGATGAGAATTCATATCTCTTTATTTAAACAAAGTATCGGGAGGGTACTGTCCCTCAAGAAGGTTCTCATTCTTCATAAAGTAGAAGGCCAGTATAAAAGAGGAAGGACGCAAATGGGATATATTGATAGAGTGTCAGCAGCAGTGGACTCAAGGTTAACAAAGATTGTGAAGATGATACAGGACTGGGCAGTGCTTCGTTATGTTCTGCTTAAGGGTGGTATGAGATGGAACCTATTTAACGGTAACTAACAATAGCAAAAATTACAAGGGGGATTAAAAAAGTTTGTGGGAAAATGGAATAACAAAATAATGAATTTTTTTTCAACAAAATTCTTTTGCAGTATGCTTATATATATGTATGTATAAGCATACAGATCTTTCTTTGTGTGTGTGTGTGTGCATGTGTATACATATATTTGGACTACCTCCTAATATTTAGACACTGAAAATCTTATGAATAGCATTGAATCCCTGTCATTTATAGTGCCAGAAAATGAGCCCCTCAGGTAGAAGTCACCCAAAATGCAACTGGGGAAGAGCTGCCTCCTCAAAATAGAGTTGACTGTGATGATGCATGTTGTAGATCGCATGATAGAATTTTGCAAGACCAAGGTTTGTTCATTTCAAATACTTTTTTAAAACATAGAAAACTATACACATGGACCTCACCAGATGGAATAAACAGAAATCAAATTGACTACAGCTGTATAAAGAGATGGTGGGAAAGCTCCATATCATCAACCAAAACAAGATTGGGGAAGATTGTGGAACAGACCATCAATTGCTCATATTGAAATTCAAGGTGAAGCTGAAGAAAATGAAAACAAATCTATGAGAGCCAAAATATGACCTTGAATATATCCCACCTGAATTTAGAGATCATCTGAAGAACAGATTTAATACATTAAACACTAAATACCAAAGACCAGAGAGTTGTGGGATGACATCAAGAACATCATACAAGAAGACAGCAAAATGTCATTAAGAAGACAAATACCAAATTGGTTGTCATGAGAGACTCTGAAACTTGCTCTGCAGTGTGGAGATGCTAAACCAAATGGAAGAAGTGAGGAAGTACATGAGCTGAACAGAAAGTTTCAAAGTCAGCTTCAGAAGACAAAGTCAAATATTATAACAAAATGTGCAAAGACGTGGAGTTAGAAAACCAAAAGGAAGAACACTCCCAGCATTTCGCAAGCTAAGGGACCTGAAGGAAAAATTCTAGCCTTGAATTGTAGTATTAAAGGATTTTCTGGGCAAATTATTGAATGATGCAGAAAGCAAGTTTCTGTATCAAGAAGAAATGATCAATGTTCAACCATTTGAAGAGGTAGCATGTGATCAATGATCATGAAGGAAGAAGTCCAAGGTGCATTGAAGGCACCGGTAAAGAATAAGGCACGAGGAAATGTTGAAATACAAATTGAAATCTTTCAACAAAGGGTAGTGGCATTGGAGGCACTAACTCATCTATGCCAAGAAATGTGGAAGAAATTTCTACCTGGCCAACTGACTGGAAGAGATCCATATATGTGCCCATTCCAAAGAGAGGTGACCCAATGGAATGTGGAAATTATCAGACAATATCATTGATATCTCCTGAGAGTAAAGTTTTACTAAAAGTAATAAAGAAATGGCTGCAAGGATATACTGACAAAGAACTTCAGAGGTTCAAGCCAGTTTCAGAAGAGGACGTGGAACAAGGGATATCATTGCTTATGTCAGATGGGTCTTGGCTGAAAGCAGAGAATACCAGAAAGATTACACAAAATACCAGAAATACCAGAATACCAGAAAGAATATAGAGAATATCTGTGCTTTATTGACTACTCATAGGTTTTTGATTATGTGGATCATGACAAGCTATGGACAACATTGCAAAATATGAGTATTCCCAAACACTTAATTGTACTCATGAGGAACCTATACATAAACCAAGAGGCAACTGTTTGAACAGAACAAGGGAATACTGAATGGTTTAAAATTAGGAAAGGTGTGTGCCAGAGTTATAGTCTTTCACCATAGTTATTCAATCTGTATGCTGAGCAAGTAATCCAAGAAGCTGGGTCATATGAAGAAAACATGTCATCAGGATTGGAGGAAGACTCATTAACAACCTGAGATATGCAGATGATACAACCTTGCTTGTTCAAAGTGAAGAGGACTTAAAATATTTGCTGATGAAGACCAAAGATCACAGCCTTCCTTTGGTATGGATTTCATATCAATGTAAAGAAAACCAAAATCCTCACCATTGGACCAATAAACAACCTCCTTATAAATGGAGAAAAGACTGAAGTTGTCAAAGACTTCATTTTGCTCAGACCAACCATGAACACTCGTAAGAGCAGCATTAGGCAAATCTGCCACACAAGACCTTTATTAAGTGTTGAAGAGCCAAGATGTCAGTTTGTGGACTAAGGTGCTCCTGACCCAAATCATGGTGTTTTCAAAAACCTCATAAGCATGCAAAAGTTGGACAGTGAATAAGAAAGATCTAAGAAGAATTGATGCATTTGGGTTATGGTGCTTGAGGAGAATATTGAAAGTACTATGGGCTGCCAAAAGAACAAATAGATATTTGTTGGATGAAGTATAATCAGAGTGCTCCTTGGAAGCCAGGATGGCCAGACATTTTTTCTCATATTTCAGACATATTGTCAGGAGGGTCCAGTCATTGGAGAAGGATATAACGTTTGGTAAGGTGGAGGATTGAATAAAAAGAGGAAGACCCCACTGAGATGGACTGACACTGTGGTAGCATCAATGGACTCAAACATAGCAACAATTTTGATGTTGGCCCAGGACCGGGCAGTATTTTGTTCTGCTATGCATAGGGTCGGTATGAGTTAGTTCTGACTCGATGGCACCTAACAACACGAATATATATATACCTACAAAAACATTGTTTAATGTCCATAACATGTTCTGTGAAATATAATCTTATAGGATTTGAACATTATTAGAATGCAGTATTAAATATCTGTTCTTATTTTTGTTTTGTTTTCTTAAAGCTTCTTAAACAATCTCCTTGTCTTAGCAGTGACTGTCAATGTGTTGAAAGTGTTTTACTTCTGTCTTTGGTCTTCAGACCAAATTCTCCATATCTGATATTGGTCTCTCTCACATACTTTTCAGCCTTATAGCCTTTGGTAGAGTTAATCCTTTAACACCTTAGATAGTTTTGGGTTTTTTTTTCCCCCAGAAACATCATGATTGTTGAGGGTGACATGCCTAAATCATGAGTAATAACATTCATAAATTTTCCACACTAATGTTGTTTAATAACCATTTGTTTCACTTCCAAATCAATGTATCTTGATGTTTTCACTAGCACTATTTTTGCAGTGTTTGAGGGCCTTCTTGGGCTTCTTTGTAATATTTTCAAATGATAATTAAATAGAGATAGGATACAGTCTTTTAATATTACAAACTTCAAGACATAAACGATGCACAAGATTGGATACTTCTATCAATAATTTGAAACATTATTATGTGCTTTACTTTCTATCTAAAAAGCTTCACTGTTATATGTGAAGCTTTTTAGACAGAAAGTACAGTACATACATAAGTCAGAAACATAGACTTTTACTATGGGTATCAAGACATATGTATTATAGCTTATGAGAGTTAAAGTCAAATAGTGTTGATAGTATAGTTTCAGTTCATTCATGCATGAGTTTATTCCAAACAAAAATGTCTAATCGTGTCTCTGAGGTCAGTGGATGACTGAAGACAGTTCTCACTGTACTAGTTTTCTTAGTCTTGCTAGATTGCCTTGTAAAAAAGAATACTGTTTGTGCTATGGGGAAAAAAATGATTTTGCAGTCAGGGCTATTATCAAATTTTAACAAAACTCAAGTGGACATCTTTCCACTTGAAGCTTTGAAAATCATTGAAGCTTTGCAACAAGTTTATGAGAATGCTGACCCACTTAAAACAACAGTTTTGAGATGAATAAAGCATTTAAGAAAGGTCAGAAAATCTGAAAAATAACTCAAAAGTGAGAAAACTGTTAGTCTCGATAAATGAAGAAACTGTGGCTCAAGTCCAGACACTGGTGGGAAAAGACCATAAAATTACCATTGATGCAATAGCTACTGAACTTAGATCATGCACAGGTCAGCATTTTCAAATGTAAGAGATTACTTCAGACTCTGCAAGATTTCAGCTTGAAGAGTGCCAAATGCATTGTGCAGAGATCAGCAATGATGATCTTTCCACCAGTCTTTTTTTATTTATTATTTTTTAAATTTATTTTTTTATTGTGAACT
>NW_006408667.1:4748078-4750890 GCF_000296735.1 Chrysochloris asiatica | reverse complement strand
GATAAAAACTATTCAGTGGGGACTCTATCTTACCCTACACACTCTTAAACTAAACTCCCTCTTGAAAACTAATAAGCCAGTTATAGCATGCCTTTATTGCTCGCTCATTTTAGGTAGCCAATGTCTAAGTTATGGAATCCTGGTTTGGAACTGTGGATTAATGTGCCAGACTGCAAAGCCATTTGAACTGCAAGGTCGGTGGTTCAAGCCCACCAGCTGCTCCTTGGAAATCCTATACAGGGTTGCTATGGTCAGAATCGATTCCATGGCACTTAACAACAACAGCAATATCTAAGTTACCCATCCCTATCTGCACTGTATACAGAGAGGATAGGCTTGATACTTGATATGAAGATGCCTTCCCTCTC
The DNA here is from genome assembly GCF_000296735.1 of Chrysochloris asiatica. Lineage (NCBI taxonomy): Eukaryota > Metazoa > Chordata > Mammalia > Afrosoricida > Chrysochloridae > Chrysochloris > Chrysochloris asiatica. The sequence goes on along the minus strand of NW_006408667.1, from coordinate 4,750,522 downwards.
TGTTGGTATTTTGAATTATTACTTCCATGTGTATAGGTCAAGCTCATCAAATTGTAGCAATTTACCCTCATTTCCTTTATAAAAAAATGTTGTTTTTTTATCTTCCTCTAGTCGAGTTCTGATTATTAATAAAAGTGTCATTTTGCTACGTTTGTTTAATAAAAGGACCTATGATTTTGTAGCAATATTTTTTGACTTCTTGTTAAGTGCTATCAAGTCAGTTCTGACTCATAGCACTCTGTATGGTTTCCAAGAAGTGGCTAGTGAGTTTGAACCACTGACCTTGTTGCTCAAACCTACCTTATGATTAAGTGCTTATCCTATAGCAGCACACCTAACTGTACCATATGCTTAGAAGTGTGATTGCTTTGTATGCAAGAGATATAAGATACATGTGTTGCATATGGGAAGCTGTTGCAATCACCACATCCTGTTCTCTAATAGGATTTCTGAGCTTTATTATAACCTTATGGGAGCCCAGATTTATATGCAGTTGGAAGTTACATGAATGAACATTATGTGGCACATAATAGTATACATGCTCATTGTTGTTGTTAGGTGCCACCTGATTCGTTCCAACTCTTAGTGACCCTATGTCCAACAAAACAAAATGTCGCCCAATCCTATGGCATTCTCATAGTCTTTGCTGTTTGATTCCATTTGTTGCAGTCACTATGTTAACCCAACTCTCTGAGGGTATTGTCTCTTAATTATTGACCCTCTCCATTACCAACATGATTTCCTTTTCCAGAGATGGCCCTTCTGGATGTATTTCTTGTAAAACAGATTTATTCAGTCTGATGATACTATATGGTATATTCAGTGTTATTTGCCAAAACCATAATTTAAAGTCATCAATTCTTCTTTGGTTTTCTTTATTCATTGTACAACTTTTTCATGTGTATGAGGCAACTGAAAATACTATGACTTGGTTAAGGTACACCTTAGTCTTCAGGGTGATATTGTTGCTTTTAAATATGTAATATACATATGCACATTTACACAAATCCACACTGAAAAATCTTAATACACTCACTGATTCTTAGAAATAAACTTACCTCTATACTTATAAATAGTAAACTGTTCTTTTCAAAGTTCTCAAGGTTCTTTAAACCCAGGTGTTGAAAACTCTCATTTTGATATTAAAAAATACCTCAGAGTAGATATAAAGATTTTGTATTTTATCTACATTGGAAAAAAATTGCTTAAACCAATCATTAGGCAAAAGAATAGAATACATCATCTAACTGTAAATATAAGCAAGCAAACAAACAAAAGACCAGGACCACTGGACTGTTTTGTGAAGATAAAAACACACTTACCTCTAATGGTAAGGTTTTTGTTTTTTCAAAATTTTAGAAACTGTAACAATTCTGCTGAAATTTGGGATGATTGCATTGTAGGCATACAGTTCCAACAGATTATCTTCTTTTATTTAATTATCTTTCTTTTCTTTATCTGTATTATAATATTATTGAACTTTCAGTTTGTTAACCAGCCCAAAACTGAGAGCAGTAAAATATTATCCTATATGAGAAAAGCTTTTATCAGTAACAGTGTTTTCTATGTAAGTCTTAATAAAGGAGCACTGAAATATAGGAAGCTAGAAAATAAGCAGAAAATAAAGAGACCGTGTTTAGGTAAGATCGTCTTCTCTTGGCATTCTCTTATATTGGATCATTTATCTTTCATGTAAACTACTCTTTATTTCTGTTGGCTCTATTACTGGGCTTTTTTTTATTTCTTGCCTTTTTATGCAGTTAGTTGGATCTGAAGATGGATATTGCTGAATAATGTACTCCATCTCAAGCAGGAAATCTAAACCAAAGGAGGGTTCCAAAAATGAAAAATATTAAGAGGGATGTTTGTTGAAACTCTGTTTCTCAGCTTAAAAAAAGGACATTCTGTTTTTATATGTCTTACTATCATCCTTCTCCTATAGGTAGAATATTACATAATATCCTTAATGTTAAGACCAGGCTACAAGCTTCAGAAATAGGCAAGAATGAAGCAATCCGCTCAGCCTGTATGAACCCTGACTTTAAGTGAAAGTTATAAAAAGGTTTGAGCCTAGCTCACCAGAATAGGAGATCACACAGTAACTTGGGAGTCAAAGACACAGGAATAAGGCCCTAAAGTAAGACAGTTATTAGAATTGTGTATAGGGCTTTTTTTTTTTTTTTTTGAGTCCTGGTGTGGCGCTGTAGTGTGAACACTGGACTGCTAACCACAAGGTTGGTGCTTCCTAGTCACTCCTTGGAAATCCTACAGGGGGTCATTATGAGTCAGAATACACTTGAAGGCACTTTACAAAAAGAGCCTTTTTAAAAATTCAGAATCTAGACTAAATCTCTGACAAAGTAAATTAAGCCCATTTTTAGAAAACTCACAGATAATTCAGATGCACAGCCAAGTTAAGTTTATTAGAAATTGTTGTTAAGTGG
>NW_006408667.1:4745594-4746949 GCF_000296735.1 Chrysochloris asiatica | reverse complement strand
GTGCATCCAAGCAAAAGGAAGCTTTTGACAACTTAAATCTTTTATTCATTTATATGGATGTTGTTTATTGGCCCAGTGGTGATGAGGTTTGTTGTCTTTACATTAAGGTTCAATCTATATGACAGGCTATGGTCTTTGATCTTCATCAGTATACATTTTAAGTTCTCTTCATTTTCAGCAATTAAGGTTGTGTCATTTGCCTATTGCATGTTGTTAATGAGTCTTTCTACAATCCTGATGTGATGTTCTTCTCTAATTTGAAGCTTATTTGCTCAGCATACACACTGAATAAGAATGGCAAAAAAAAATGCAACCTTTCACCATAGGTGCACACCTTTCCTGTTTTTAAGGCTTATAGCATCCCCTTGTTCTGTTTGAATGACTGACTCTTGGTCTATGTACAGAGCACAATAAGTCTTTCAGAAAATGAATTCCTTGCAATGTTCTCCATAGCTTGTCATGATTCACACAATCCTAACGTATTTCTCTATTTATAGCCAAATTCTATCTGATATCAGTAATGATACACCTCATTCCATATTCACATCTGAACCCAACTTGAGTCTCTGACAGTTCCTGTCAATATACTGCTACAGCACTATATAACACACTTTTGCAGAATTTTGCTTGCATGTGATATTAATGATTTCCACACTCCATTGGGTCACCTCTCTTTGGAATGGGCTCAAATATGGATCTCTTTCAATCAGTTGGCCAGGTAGCTCTCTTCCAATTTCGTGGTATAGATGATTGAGTGCCTCCAGTGCTGCATCAATTTGTTGAAAGATTTTAATGTGTATTTCATCAATACCCAAAGCCTTGTTCTTTACCAATGCTTTCAGTGCACCTTGAACTTCTTCCCTCAGTCCCATTGGTTCTTGAACACATGCTATCTCTTGAAATGGTAAAACACCGACTATTTTTCTTTGGCACAGTGATTCTGTATATTCTTTCCATCTTCTTTTGATGCTTTCTTCATCATTCAATATTTTGCCCATAGAACCCTTCAGTATTTCAAGTTGAGGCTTAATTTTTTTCTTCAAATCTTGTAACTTGAGAACGGTTGAACATGTTCTTCCCTTTTGGTTTTATAACTCCAGTTCTTTTCACATTTCATTTTCATACTTGACTTTGTCTTCTCAAGCTTCCCTTTTAAATGTTTCTGTTCAAATTTTACTTCCACATTTTTTTTTCTATTTTCTTTAGTATATCCCTATGCTGGAGACCCAGGTTCAGAGTCTTTTATGACATCCATCTTTTCCTCCTTTCTTGTCTTCTGAATGATATTTTTATTTCTTCCTGTATAATGTTCTTCAAGTCATCTGACAACTCTCTGGTCTTTGGTCATTAGTGAC
>NW_006408667.1:4743514-4744404 GCF_000296735.1 Chrysochloris asiatica | reverse complement strand
CAATATTCTGGTGCTATTCATAAAGTGTCAATACTAATAATATGGTGCTGACAGTTTCCATTACTATTTCTTAAGATTCTCAGTGGCTAATAAGCATTCTGAAGTAGTCCACCTTTCCTTCCTCCTAGTCTGTCTTAGTCTGAAACTCTGTTAAAACCTGTCCACCATGGATGTACCCTGCTGGTATTTAAAATACCTTTGATCTATCTTAGAACATCATACAAGCCACCACAGTATGATAAACATATAGATGAGTGCAGGCTTAAGACTGAATCTATGGTTCAACTATATTTTAGTTTTTATGTAATCATAGCTGAGTATTTTAACACTTTTTTCTTGGCTATTGATATAACACACTTTTAAAAAATCAGTAAAATGCAGATGATCTATACAGCAGTGACTATTGTTAACTGCCTCTGAGAAAAGCTTGGGTTGACCTAAATAACATTTATTGAATAATAAAGACAACAACAAAAGCAACATCCCACTTCATCAAGTGGTTTGTTTTGTTTTGTTTTTTGTTTGTTTTTAATGTTTTATTGTGAATTATATGATAGTTTACATGGGGGAACTTCAGTTTTACATTTATTCCATCATATATCATCACACTTCCATGGTTCCAATCCCCTCCATGCATCATCAATCACCCAAAGGGTATATCCCAGAAACCTGCTCCCTACACTTCCCCCTTCTCCCCCTAGTTTTCTGCCCACAGTCCCTTTCCCTCTCTGGGTCCAAAGTCCCCAGTTGCTTCATCACTGTCTCTATCTCAGGCATCTCTGTTTCTCTGGGCAGGGTCCAAGTGGTTTCTTTTTAAGAACCATCCTGTAGGACAGAATAGAAAAGCAGCATATACCTTCTTTTTAAGAGTGTATGGTATGTTCCCCAAG
>NW_006408667.1:4740603-4742549 GCF_000296735.1 Chrysochloris asiatica | reverse complement strand
TTATGTGCCATTGAGTCAGCACTGATTCATAGTGACCCTATGCAGAACAGAATGAAACACTGCCCAGTCTTGTGCCAACCTTACAATCATTGCTAAACCTGAACCCACTGCTGCCGCCACTGTGCTAATCCATCTCCTTGGGGATCTTCCTATTTTACTTTGCCAAACATGATATAATTCTCCAGTGACTGTTCACTCCTGATAATGTGTCCTAAGTATGACAGACAAAGTCTGGCCATCTGGCTTCCAAGGAGTATTTTCTGGCTGTACTTCTTCCAGCACAGATTGGTTTGTTCTTTGGGCAGTCCACGATACTTTTAAGAATCTCCTTCAACACCATAACTCAATTGCATCAATTCTTCTACGGTCTTCTTTATTCACTGTCCAAATTTCATGTGCACATGAAGTTATTGAAAATACCTGGGTCAAGTGCACCTTAGCCCTTAAATGCACATCTTTGCTCTTCAACACTTTAATGAGGTCTTGTGCAATAGATCTGCCTAATTCAATGTGTCATTTGATTTATTGACTGCCACTTCATTGATGGTTTATCCAAGCAAAATTAAATCCTCCATGACAACTTCAATCTTCTCTCCATTTACATGAATGTTCTTAATTGATCCATTGGTGAGGACATTTGTTTTCTTTGTATTGCGATGCAACCCATTCAGAAGGCTGTGGTCTTTGATCTTTATCAGTAGGTATTTTAAGTCCTCTTCAATTTCAGCAAGCAAGTTGTATCATCTGCATATCACAGGTTGTTAATGACTCTTCCTCCAATCCCGATGCCATGATTTTCTTCATATAACCCAGTTTCTCGTTTTATTTGCTCAGCATACAGGTTGAATAAGTATGGTGAAAGAACACAACCTTGGCATTCTTCTTTCCTAATTTTTAACCATTCTGTGTTCCCTTGTTCTGTTCAGACAACTGCCTTTAGACTATGTACAGGTTCTTCATGAACACAATTAAGTATCCCAGAACACTCAATTTCTGTGATGTTGTCCCTTGCTGGCTATGATCCACACATTAAAAAGTATTTGCATAGTCAATAAAGCACAGGTAAACATCTTTCTGTTATTCTCTACTTTTAGCCAAGATCCATCTGACATCAGCAATGATATATGTCATTCCATGTCCTCTTCTGAATCCAACTTGAGCCTCTGGAAATTATCTGTCAATGTATGATTGCAGCCATCTTTGTATTATCTTTAGCAAGATTTTACTTCATTTGATACTAATGATATTGTATGATGAGATCTGCCTTATGTTGGGTCACCTCTCTTTGGAATGAGTACAAATATGGATCTCTTCTAGTCAGTTGGCCATTCCAAATTTCTTCATCATGGATGAGTAGGTGCCTCCAGGACATCAATTAGTTGAAAGATTTCAATTTGTATATACTGATGGAAGGAGTTATGGTAATATAGTGGTTATGATTGGGGCTGCTAACCTCAAGGTCAGCAGTTTGAAATTACCAGCCATTCCCTGGGAGAAAGATGAGGTGCCCGTAAAGGTTTGCAGCCTCAGAACACTTATACAGGGTTGTTACGAGTTTAGAACCGACTCCATGGCATACCACCACCATATGCACCATATACATATATATTTATGTATGTATGTGCATATATATATATATATGTTATTGTGTAGTGCCATCAAGTTGGTTCTGACCCACAGCGAGCAGCTGGTGAGCTTGAACTGCCGACCTTGCAGTTCAAATGGCTTTACAATCTGGCACATTAACCCACAGCGCCACACCAGGACTCCTATATATAAACTCTTGGCGTGTCATTGTAGGATCAGAACTAAACTGTGAAACACAAATGGATAGTTAAAACCCTAAGGGGTAGTTCTACTCTGTCACATGGGTTCTCTATGAATTAAATGACTAGATGGATGCTAACAACAACATTACTTAAATTAAAGGACCTTAGTGAGTATTC
>NW_006408667.1:4734199-4739668 GCF_000296735.1 Chrysochloris asiatica | reverse complement strand
TATGAGTCGGTACTGACTCGATAGCACCTAACAACAAAAACAAGTGCCACAGTGTTTACGTGATTTGCTGGTAACCAAATAATTAGTGATTCTTGACAGTTTACACCCACTAGATGCTCTGTGGGAGAAAGCTGAAGCAGTCTGGTTCTATAAAGGTTATAGTCATGGAAACTTTATTGGGCAGTTCTTTTCTTTCCTATAAGATTGCTATGACTCAGAATCTACATAATGGCAATGTGGACGTGTGTGTTTCTTTAAAATTAGGGTTGCAATTGGGCATTGATTTTGGTGAGGATATTTTTAATCTTTAAAACATTCCAGATATGCTGAAAGCTTTATATAAGAACCTATTTTCCCCCTTTCTGGTGGTTAAGAAGGCAAAAAAGTAGTTTAGCAAAACAAACTTGAAAGTTTGAGAAGAGGGAAGACTCAGGGAAAAGGTGTGAAAAGATGAGGGCCTACTCACAAGCATCCCCTTCCACACACACTTACTCCCACCACTAGCTTCCATCTCTGTGTGATGCCAATAGCTGTGATTCAAGGTCTGCCACTGGGACTGGTTAGAAATGAAAAGAGAAGGTACTTAAGAGGAAAGAGCACGTTTTATTCATTTTTAATGTTATGATTTTAAAGACTCATGTCCTTGCTTTTTTTTTTAGGAAAAACCCTGCTTTTGCTGCATTAAGAGTTAAGACTACAAAATTGTCCAATATTTTTGCCAGTTTTATACTAAGAGACAAGCTATTTTCATTTTGAAAATTATTAATGACTTCTGAAAGTATTTGAACTCATATACATAACTTTAAAGCTACATAATTTGTATTGCTAAGGTTTAAAAGAATCAAAGAAAGAAAATCATTTCAAACTGAAAGCTTAACTACTATGTTTCAACCTGAAGGTACTTTTTAATCAGAAACTCTAATGGATCTTTGACAATAATGTTAGGAACAAAGTTGCTTTACCTCAGAAGGGTATCTACTACATGAAAGGGAACACAGCTAATTGCATGGTAATTGCGTTATATACAGTACTTAAAACATAGTATTAATTCTTATGATGATGACAGATGGATCATGGGTCTTTTGTTGCAATTGACGAGCAGGATTCAATTACTTTTGACATTTCTATATTGAAGTCCTGGTGTGGTGTTACAGGATAAACTCTGGATTGCTAACAACAAGGTCTCAGCTGTTCAAACTTACTAGCCGCTCCTCAGAAACCCTTTACATGCTTACTAAGACTCACAACAGACTGGATGGCAATGAACAACAACACCAATACGAATGGTCTGATTTATAGCATTTATTTAGCTTTTCTTTTTGTCTTAATTTACAAATTAAGTGGTTACGAATTGGACTGCGAACCTTAAGGTCAGCAGCTCGAAATTACCAGCCGCTACACAGGAGAAAGATGAGGCTTCCTACTCACGTCAAGATTGACAGCCTTGGAAACCCAGTACAGGGTCGCTATGGGTCGGAATTGACTCGAAGGCACTTAACAACAACAACAACGTTTTGCAAATGCTGTATTGGATGAAAGTAACCAATTGAAAATAAATGTTAAGATATATTCTGGAAAATACTGTTTTCTATTCAAGTGGACAGAGAAATGGAGATTGCTATTGTAGTTACGTGTCATCAAGTTAGTTATGACTCATACTGGCCCTGTACAGAGTTTCCAAGGATCAGCTAGTGGGTTTGAACTCCTGACCTGTGGTTTACAGTTCAGTGTTAATCCTACAATGCCACACCAGAGTCCAAATAGAGATTAGCCTTAGTGCATTCTACTTAAATTGAAGTATTCCAAGATTATAAATACCAATAAAGTGGATGCAACAAGTTGCTCTATTATAATTCTACCTCATTTGGCAAACAGCATAACACTAATAAATCAATTGTTGTTGTTGTAGTTGTGAGGTGTCATCAAGTCAGTTTTAATCAATAGCAACCTTTTGTAATACAGAACAAAACACGGCCAGATTCTGCACCATCCTCACAGTTTCTGCTATGCTTGAGTCCATTGTTGCTGGTACAGTATCAATCAGTGTCTTTGGGGATCTCGTCTCTCCTGATAACATGTCAGAAATATGAGACAAAACCTCACCACCTGGCTTCTAAGGAGCACTCAGGTTTTACTTCTTCCAACACAGTTTTGTTTGTTCTTTTGGAAGTCCATGGAACTTTTAATATTTTTCTCCATCACCCTAACTCATATGCATCAATTCTGCTAAGGTCTATCTTATTCATTGTCCAACTCTCACATGCAGATGACATTACTGAATATATCACGGCTTGAATCTGGCACATTTTAGTCTTCAAGCTGACATTTTTGCTCCTGAACAATTTAAAGAGGCTGTGTGCAGCAGATTTGCCTAATGCAATATATCATTTGATTTTTTTGTCTGCAACTTCCTTGAGTGTTCATTTTGTTTAGCTCCAAACAAAATGAAGCCTTTGACAATTTCAATCTTTTATCTATTTTTCATGAGGAGCTCTGGTAGCGTAGTGGTTACGAATCAGGCTGCGAACCTTAAGGTCAGCGGTTCGAAACTACCAGCCGCTCCGCGGGAGAAAGATGAGGCTTTCTACTCCCGTAAGGATTTACACCCTCGGAAACCCTGTACAGGGTTGCTATGGGTCGGAACCGACTCGACGGCACTTAACAACAACAACAACAATCATTTATTGGTTCAGTGGTCAGGAATTTTGTTTTCTTTACACTGAAGTGCAACTCATACAGAAGACTATGTTCTTTAATCACCATCAGTATTTTAAGTCCTCTTGGCTTTAGCAAGCAAGTTTGTATCATTTACATATTGCAGGTTGTTAATGGGTCTTCCTCCGATCCTGATACCACATTCTTCTTCATATAATCCAGTTTCTCCGATTATTTGCTTGGCATAAAGATTGAATAAGTATGGTGAAAGAATACAAACCCAATGTACATGTTTCCTGATTTTTAACCAATCAGTGTCCCCTTTTTCTGTTCAAACAACTGCTTCTTGAGCTATGTACTGGTTTCTAATGAGTACTATTAAGTGTTCGAGAATACTCATTCTCTGCAATGTCAAAATCTTGTCACAATCCACACAATTAAAAGTCTTTGTATAGCCAATAAAGCACCAGCAAACATCTTTCTGGTATTCTCTGCTTTCAGCCACTATCCATCTAATATCAGCAATGATATCCCTTGTTCCATGTCCTCATCTGAATCCAGGATGAACCTCTAGCTGTTCCCCTGTAAATGTACCTTTGCAGACATTTTTTAATTTAACAAAATTTTACTTGCATGTGATATTAATGATATTTTCTGATTATTTCTGCATTCATTGGGTCACCTCTCTTTGGAATGGACACAAAATGAATCTCTTCCAATCATTTGTCCAAGTAGCTGTCTTCCAAACTTATTGGAGCAGATGAGTGCCCCCAGTGTTGGATCAATTTGTTGAAATATTTCAATTTGCATTCTATCAAGTCCTGGAGTCTTGTTCTTTGCCAATGCCTTCAGTACACATTAGACTTCTTCCCTCGGTACCACTGACTCTAGATCATATAACACCTCTTGAAATGGTTGAACATGGACCTTTTTTTAGTACAGTGACTCTGTGTATTCCAAATATTTTGCTCACGTAACCTTTCAGTAATTCAAATTGAGGTTTGAATTTTTGTTCTTTCAACTTGAGAAATGCTGAACATATTCTTCCCTTTTGGTTTCGTAATTCCAGGTCTTTGCACACTTTACTATAATATTTGACTTTGACTTCTTGAGCTGACCTTTAAAATTTTTTGTTTAGCTCTTATACTTCCTAATTTTCTTCATTTGCTTTAGTATCTGTACATTAGAAAGCAATTTTCAGAATCTCTTCTGACATCCGTTTAGGTTTTTTCTTTCTTACTTGTCTTCATAATGACCTATGTTTTCTTCCTGTATGATGTTCTTGATCAATAGCAACTTCTTAGTGAGCTATTTCTAAAAAGGTACAGGTTAGTGTCCCATGAAGGTTTTTATATTCCTCAGTCTGTGGTGTTATTTTCTTGCAATGGCAAAGTACAATAAAAGTGATGACTGTTCCATATAAATAGTTTAATAAATGCTAAAAGAACTTCCATTTAAAGATATCTGTACAGTTCACAAGGTGATTGCACAAATATGATGACACTGTTTCTTTTAGAAAAACTAGGGTAATGCACTGGACCGCAAGCAAGTAACCACTACTCTCCACAAACTCTACATAGGGTCACATGAGTCAGAGCTAACTCAAAGACACTTAACAACAACAACAAGAGACGATTATGGAAAGGATCATTTTCCCTATACTACAGTGTGGTGCTGTGGGTTAATGCACCAGACTGCAAAGTCATTTGAACAGCCAGTTCAAGCTCACCAGATGCTCCTTAGAAACTCTATACAGGGTCGCTATGGGTCAGAATCAACTTGACAGCACTTAACAACCACAACAACCACTAATATCACTGAAGCTCAGAAAAGTGGTGACCTGATAACATACAATGTAAACATGATTGACCAGAACACAGACCTTCTTGCTACTGATTCAGGAAAAGTACCCCTACACAATATTTAACCTTATTTTCAACAATCATTTGAGGAAAATGAAGCAAGTACAAGGGTTAATTAACATTTGTTATAGTAAACACTATGATTAGTTGATTTAAAGTGTTCCTTCTTTTTTTTTATTTTTTAAGCCTCAGATCCTTTTGAACAACACATTGAGAAAGTACATTTAAAACTAGATCCAACAACTCATGTTTCTTTTAATGCTATCATTTTGTAGCTAATCTTACTAAGTAAATTTCAGAACTCATTTTTTAAACTAATTTTCAAAATAAAAAGTTGTTTGGTTTACATCCTCCAAATTTGAGGCATGAAAAATATGTTTGCTTTTATTTTCTCTTATTTTTCTAAGTATCAATATGAACTCATCAATTTAAATCTAATGACTATCAATTCATTTAATGTGGTTATTATATTGAAATTCAAGGTATCCCAAGTGGGCACTAGAGTATGCTCATTTTTATTAAATTGGACTTTGTTTATGTGTCTTCATAGTGTACAGAGCAAGGAGATATATTTTCAGTATATATGTCTATTCATTTTGCTGTTACTTTTTTATGTGTGTATGATCAAGTATCATGAGTCCATAATGATATTTCCAAATTAAATTTAGGGCTATAAATGATTTACTTAATCTCTTCCAACTTTCATCTATATATCTTCACTATAAGCTGAAATCCCCATTCTTAATAACACCATCATAATTTACTCATAAAACACAAAAAAAGCTTTAAAAATCAAACATTAAATGATTGAAACATTTAAGACATATTTTTTCATTTAGGTTGATTTTTGTTTTTCCCCTCCTTTGGGTATAGTTCAGAAAGATATAGAGAAAATATACTGTATTTATGGAGTAGTACTACACAGCATTGAGAGGCAGTTGTTTGAACAGAA
>NW_006408667.1:4731728-4733018 GCF_000296735.1 Chrysochloris asiatica | reverse complement strand
GGAAACCCTATACAGGGTCGCTATGGGTCGGAACCGACTCGATGGCACATAACAACAACAACAACAACAACTATTGTAAAATTCAAGAATATATTTTAATGCTAAAAGACACATTCTTTGATGGTCACCAGGGATTGGATGAAAGGGAAAGTAAGCCACTGGCTAAAAGGTGGATAAATGTTAATTTAGGTTATGGGAAGGGCAATATACAAAGAAAGGGAGGTTGGCAGAAAAATGATGAAGACAAGTGAAGGAACAGAAGGAATGCAAGGATTAAAGAGACAGAGGTAAATGTTATATACACAACCCTGAAACAATAGTATTCTACATACAGGTAGATACATTGATAGATATACATGCTAAATGGGTATGGGAAGGAGTGTGGGCATGTATCCACAATATATAAGGACTTGGTAGAGGATATTTTTACATGGGTATTTAACTTTGCTGCAAACACCCCTATGAATATGGTAAAACATACAGGAAACAAAATGATGAAACATTCTTAGATATTATCAAAGGTTGCTAGGCCTGGAGTCTCAGGACCATATTCTTGGGGTACATCATGCTCAATTGGCATGAAATAGCCCACAAAAGCAATGTGCTACCCCCTACTTTGGAGAGTATCATCTGGGATCTTAAAACCTCATGAATGACCATCTAAAACGCAACTATATGTCTCTCCATGTGAAAAAGAGAAGGGATGGTGAAAATTTTAAGATACATGGAATCAATAAGGCTAATGAACCAATGGAACATGTGAACAAAACACCATGACTCTGAGACCAGAAGAACTAGATGGCTCTCAGCTACCACTGCCAAGTGCTCTGAAAGGGATAACATTAGAAGGTCCCTGGTAGAGTAAAAGAAGATATAGAAAAAAACCCTCAAAATTATAAATAAAATACAATTTGAAAAAAGATCATACTTACTTGCTGGCGTCAGCATACGCAGACCCTGGGTTGATCAGTGGCCCTGTGACATGGATGAAAATCCAATCCCGGGCCCTCCTCAGGATAGCGAGCCATAGATCCTGAGGGCCAAAGGAAGTGACCTCCTGACGTCCCGGGTTCATTGGTTTTGTTAACTCACTGGTTGGCTAGCTCTGTATAATTTTCTTTGGTCCTAATATTATTCATTCTATGCTTCTAACTCCAGTAATTGTAGCTTCTAAGAAAATGGTTTCTTTTACAATGCCTCTCTTAATGCCTCCACTGTGTTGGCAGTGCGTGGAGTCCTGGGAACAAATCTTTCTGAGAAACAAGCAATAGCCACCTGGGATGAATGTCA
>NW_006408667.1:4710819-4731000 GCF_000296735.1 Chrysochloris asiatica | reverse complement strand
AATTACATCCTTCCTTTGTAACAAATCCCTCCCTAAAAAAGAGAATAAAAGACTGAGGTAGAGTTAGATCTGTGTGCAATGCTGTGCAATGCTAGGCAATATGTTTGCAGATCTGTCTACCTGCCAGCTTGCATCATATCTATGTGTCTGTCTTTTTTGTATATATTTCGTCTCTCTCTTTCGCCGCCAGATCTTCCTTCTTCGTGACACCCACACTTCCTTGTCGAAGCTGGACCCCGACATAGGACCTCAACACTTACTGGTCAGAAAGATTGGAGAAACTTGAGACTTAGGCCTTCAACCACCCATCATGTCTAGAATGGAACTCACCCTTGTGGCCCAATTTTCAGTCAAGCTGTAGATTGATACATAGAGAGGTACAACAACACTAGTAAGGTTTTCTCACCTTGGCTGGTTAACCATTAGTCATCAAAAGGGAATTATATTCCTAAGGACACAATTGAAAAGGGATGGGAAGGAGAGTGGGATGGAAATAAGAACCACAGGGAAGAAGAGGGATAACTCTCCTTATACAGAAAGGATTGCAATCTTTGAGATGAAACAAAGTATATGATCTGTTGAATGTAAAACTGATGATCTTGCTTGCAAACCTTTACTCAACTGACAATAGAAAGTTAAAATTTTTTTTACTATGTTTGAAAATCAGTTGAAACATGTGTGGCTATGTCACTATTCCAGTAATCACTTAGGTTTGTATGCTCATTTTGGTTTTGAATTTTCACTAATTATGATTACCAAAAATGCATGTATGATTCCAAATTCAAAAATACAAAACAAGGTAAATTTGGGGAATCTAGCTAATCTCTCCTTTACCTTAGAGCTACAAATGTTTTAACTATGTTATGGTTATCTTCAAATTTTTTGTAATTATAAGTACACAATATAAGATGATGGTAGATAGATGAAAATATAGAAATTTGCATAGCTTCATTTTCTTAGACAAGCAGTAGCATAATAAAGCACTTTTCTACAACTTGTTTTTTCACAAAGAAGTCATATATCCTTAGTAGTATTTAAAGATATGAGTCCTAGCGGCACAATGACTTAGGACTTAACTGCTAATCAAAAAGTCAGCAATTTGAACCTACCAGCTGCTCCACAGATGAAAGATGTGGTAGTGTGTGTCCCTAAAGATCACAGATATGGGAGCTCTATAGGGCAGATCTACTTTGGCCTATAGGGTTGTTATGTGTTGGAATTTACTCAAAGGCAGTGGGTTAGTATTAAGGGATATTCCATCGTGTATATCTTCCATAGGTTATTCAACTAACCCATTATTCTTGTATATTTGGATTGTTACCAAGCATTTGCTATTACGGATAGTGCTACAAGGAATCATTAATAAAAATCATTTTTTCCTTATTTTTCCGTGAAAATTTGGCAGTTCAAATTAACTTTCCACCCCTTGCAGCCCTATACAGGGTCATTATGAGACGGAACTGACTTCAAGGTACTTGACAACAACAAACTACATTATTTGAAATAAGATCTTAGAAATAGATTGGTGGGTAAGAGAATAAAAGAGTACATGCTTTTTCTATAAATAACAATTCCCTTAAAGGATTTTATTATTTACCATGTCTACCAAGTCCGATGGATCTTGGCTGAAAGCAGAGAATATCAGAAAGATGTTTACCTATGCTTTATTGACTATGCAAAGGCTTTCGATTGTGTGGATCATGACAAGCTATGGACAACGTTGTGAAGTATGAGTATTCTGGAACACTTAATTGTGCTTCTGAGTAATCTGTACCTGGACCAAGAAGCAGCTGTTTGAACAGAACATGGGAACACTGAATGTTTTAAAATTTGGAATGGTGTGTTACAAGGTTGTATTCTTTCACCATATTTATTCAACCTGTATGCTGAGCAAATAATACGAGAAGCTGGTTTCTATGAAGAGAAACGTGGCATCAGGATTGGAGGAAGACTCATTAACAACCTGCAATATGCAGATGATACAACCTTGCTTTCTGAAAGTGAAGAGGACTTAAAACATTTACTGATGAAGATCAAAGAGCACAGCCTTCGATATGGATTACATCTCAATGTCAAGAAAACTAAAATCCTCACCACTGGACCAATAAACAACATTCTTATCAATGGAGAAAAGATTGAAGTTGTCAAGGACTTCATTCTTCTTGGATCAATTATCAACACTCATGGAAGCAGCAGTCAAGCAATCAAACGACGTATTGCTTTAGGCAAATCTGCTGCACGAGACCTTTTTAAAGCGTTGAAGAGCAAAGATGTCAGCTTGAGGACTAAGGTGCACCTGACACAAGCCATGATATTTTCAATAACCTCATATGCATGCGAAAGCTGGACAGTGAATAAGGAAGACCATAGATGAATTGATTATTTGAGTTATGGTGTTGGAGGAGAATATTGAAAGTTCCATGGGCTTGCAAAAGAACCAATAGATCTGTTTGGGAAGAAGTGCTGCCAGAATGCTCCTTGGAGGCCAAGATGGCCAAACTTTGTCTCTCATACTTTGAACACGTTGTCAGGAGAGACCAGTTGCTGGAGAAGGATATCATGTTTAGTAAGGTGGAGGGTCAGAGAAAGAGAGGAAGACCCCCAACGAGATGGATTAGCCAAGTGGCAGCATCGATGGGCTCAAGCATGGCAACAGTGGTGAGGATGGCCAGGGAGTGGGCAGTGTTTCTTTCTGCTGTGCATAAGGTTGCTATGGGTCAGTACCAACTCGATGACAACAACAACAACAACAACAACCAGAAATGGGCAGGTTTTTTTTTACATCTCTGTCTACTGCGTATGTTGTCAAACTTTTTTTATTTTTTGGCAATCCTATCAGTAAGAAATGTGTGATTAGTATACTGTAGTTATATTTTACATGTTTTTAATTATAAAGGTTAAGCAATGTTACTTTTGATTAAAGCAAAGTTACATTATTTTCCTGCTGGAGTCCAGTTCTCTCAAGGTCAAGGGACACAAGAGGAGACGTGGAGTCAGCGAATATGAAAGCAATCGAGGAGCCTCTGCTTAGTTGGCTGATGGAGCTCTCTCTCTTTTTTCTCTCATGCCCCAGCTCAGCAAGTCTTTATTTTTATACTTAAATTTACACAGTACATAATGATTTGATACTTTGATTTTTCCATGAATTATTACACAGTTTCAATCACAACATTCCTTTTACTCTGTGATTATACAACCATAACAGAAGTACTTCTGTGATGTCCAAACTGACCATTCCATATCCTGTTCATTTTTCAATCATTGAACACTTTCCTTTTGACATCATCTCCTCTCCTACGTAAGTGATAAATTGCTTCTTCTTTTCCCACTGAAAGATCAAGTTAAACCTTACACAAATCATTTCCACTTATCAGACCCTTAATTACATCTTCTTAATAATATAAGTTTCTATTAATCATCAATGCTTACACTACTTTATTGTTTCTACTAGGTGATTATCAATCTTCTATCCTACATACTACACTATTATTTTCATAGTAAAAGTATTACTAACATCTACTTAATTTTGTTTTCTAAAAAAGTGTTCATTAAATTGCTTAACCACAGTGTTCTTGTATTTCTTTTCTTTTGAGGCTGTGAGGCGTAAGACCCAACTTGGCTAATTGCTGCAAGAAATGTAGATTATTAAGTTTTGACCACCTTTCACTTATGTTCACTATTTTCTGCGTATTCACATAGGTGCCTGTATGTAATAGTGAGGGTTTGTAAATTCTGGCTGGTAATTGATTGTGGTAACGTCTGTAGGGGTCGGTCAGCTTCACTTTAGTTTGTTATCTGCTTTTGTGATCTCATAAATGCAGTTACTTCGGTTTTCTGTGAATGAGAGTGGCACATACACTTCCCTTTGAATTCAATCCACCTAAGCTGAAAACAATTGTTGGCAGACCAGTTTTTCCCTAAGGTTTATAGAACTCATAGTAAAAGGCTGTGAATATGGCAATATTATATATTTTTTACAAGTGAATTCTAAGTTACCCTAGAAAGAAGATAGAAAGCAACTTCTGAGAACTATCTGCCTTGCATGATATCTCTCCTTCTACTGGGACCGTGTCAAACAGCAAAAGCCAAGCCGCTTCCCGCATTTTCCTGTTCATGTTTTTACAATATTTTGTCTACAAAATGGTTGGTCTCATTATTTTATAAAACTCTGGATATTAGATGTTTTAGCTCTTCATCTGTGATGTGTATTGCACTTTTTTTTTCCAAATTTGAGTTATCTTTTATCTATGGCATATTTGAGGAGCTTTGGTCACATAGTGGTAACAAATCGGGCAGAGAACCGCAAGATCAGCAGTTTGAAACTACCAGCTGTTCCGTGGGAGAAAGATAAGGCTTTCTGCTCCTATAAAGATTTACAGCCTCGGAAACCTACAGGGTCGCTATGACTAGGCACATAACCACCACGATGGCATATTTAAGCTATGTTGTAGTTGTTGTTGAGCGTTGTCATGTCGTTTCCAACCCACAGTAGCCCTGGTGAGCTGCTGGTGAACTTAAACAGCCGACCTTGTGGCTCAAACTGACTTTGCTTTCCAGTGCATTAGCCTCCAGCACCACACCAGGAATGATTACTCAAATAATAAAATATTAAAATTTGATTAATAAAAATAGTCAAGCTTTTTTATTTAATAGAGAATTTTGAGTTTTGTTTGGGAAAATGTTTCCCATTTCTATATTGTAGAGAAAGTCACTCATAGTTTTCTATGGTACTTGTACTTGCATAGTTCAAATTTTTACCCTTTAATCTCTCTTATCTATTTGGAATTTATCCTGGTTTGATAAATAAATTCAGTTTTATCTCTTTAAATACAAGTTGGCTTTCTCATTATCCCAACACCATTTGTGCAAAAATAAAATCATTTTCTCACGGATTTGAGATTCATCATCTTTATCGTGTACTCAAATTCTATGATATTTCTAAATTTTCTGTTCTATGGTATTTCTAAATTTTCTGTTCTTTTACTTTGTTTTGTCTGTCCACTCATCAGAATCAAAACACATCAGTTTACTAGCTATAGTTAGACACTCAATCATTTGGAAAAAAACCCATAGTTAGAAATTCCTAAGAAACCAATATACAAAACCAAACAGGTACATTTGTGGTAATTAGTTTGTTTCAGTGCCTTTCCCTACTCCTTACTATAGAGAATTACAATTTAAAATTTTAATAGATTTCAAAAACTAAAAAAACCTGAGAAAATATCTGTCATGCCAAAAAATATAAAAAATAAAAATAATAAAATCCTAAAAAGAGTAGAAATCTTCCAATCAGGAAAAGTATTATTTTAAAACAAACGACTCTTTAAAAATTTATGAATTTGAAAATTATAAACATTTTTCTAAAAATACTTTGTTAGAAAATACAAAATCTATCCTATTTTAAAATCATTTAGCAATCTGAGAGGTTATAGATCATTAATATGTTCCTATTCACTTGAAGGAGTCCTGGTGCTGCTATGGTGCTGTAGGATAAGCACTAGACCACCAGGTCGATGTGAACTGCAAGGTGGTGGTTCAAACCCACCAGCCACTCCTCAAAAACATCATATAGAGTTGCTATGAGTTGGAATCAACTCAAGGGCACTTAACAACAGCAATTTACTTGAAGGAGCCCTGGTGGCACTATGGTTAACAAACACAACTCCTAACTGAAAGATTAGTGGTTTGAACCTATTAGCCACTTGACAAGAGAAAGAGGTGGAAGTCTGTTTCTGTAGAGTTACAAACTTGGAAATGGAAACCCAATGTGGCAGTTCTATTCTGTCTCATAGAGTTGCTATGAGTCAGAATCTACTCAAGGGCAGTGGATGGGCATAGTTAAGCCAAGTAGCCACATGAGACTAATAACAAAACAGCATTGTGAAGAGTTAGGGGAAGAGCTTTCTGTATAGGAAGACCAGTAAGAGCTCAAGCTAGAGTAAGATGAGAACTTGGCAAGTTTGACTAGATGAGGGGAAGGAGATAAGTTTGGAGAAGCAGGCTGATAAGCAGGTACTTGGAATCCTGTAGATAGCTTGAGTCATAACATAGAAAGGATTTTAAGCAAGAAAGATAGTGAAGTTAAACATTATGTAGAGCAAGCTCTATGACAGCTCTAAAGAGAATGCATTTTGTGAGATGAGAAGATAAGGAAAGAGACCAGATAGAGGCAACATTTCCAGTCTGGACAAGATATGGTGGTTTGAACTGAAGAGCGACATTGGAAAAGGAAAACACGGAATGGAATAAAGGTACATTTTAGAATCCCATCCACAGGATAATTGATGGGTTATATGGATGGAGGCTGAAAAACCAAACCCATTGCCATCGACTTGATTACAACTCATAGTTACATTGTAGGACAGAGAAGACCTGGCCCGTCCTATAGCATTTTCAAGACTCTAAAGTTTTATGGAAGAAGATTGCCACATCTTACTCTTATAGAGCAGCTTGTGAGTTCAAACCACCATCCTATCAATTTTCACTGATGTGTTAACCACTGGTCTTCTAGGGCTCCAATGAATGAGGGCAGAGTAATGGAGGAAAAAAAGTCAGATTGGGATGGATTGAAGTGAAAGAGAGGTAAAAAAATAATAATTTGTAGAAAAATGTGGGCTTTGACCCATGGTAACTGGCACAGGAGAAGAGAAAATCAAGAAACTGAGTGTTTTACTGGATATTTTTATAGATATTGAGATTAACAATGAAGTCTGAAATAAATATGGAGAGGAAAACCAACAGACAGGAACTGGTGTGTTTTAATGGATGAAGTCAATAAACACAATGAAGGGGGAATAGTAAGCCATAAAGTTAGATGCCATGAGCCTCAAAGGAATGTTAAAGTTGTAGACATAGATGATTTAAAGAATATTCAAGTATCAGATAAATGTCTGAACTAGATAATTTTTAGATCTCATTCAACCCGAAAATTTTAGCATCCCACAGATTTCAACTATTTAAAGAAAAAATGATGTTATTAGAGAATAAAAGGTAGTTTAAAACTACTTGCTTCTAACTTGAACATTTTCAGACTGTTGAGTTATTCTTACTATGTTGTTGTTGTTAAGTGCTGACAAGTCAGTTCAAGTCAGTTCTAACTCAGAGCCACCCTGTGTGTGGTTTCTGAGTAGCAGATGATGAGTTTGAATCAACAACCTTTCTGTTATCAGTACAGTGCTTAGCCTATACCACCACAACAATACTATTCATCATAACTTTCTATGTTGTTGTTGCTGAATGCCATCAAGTTGGTTCCCACTCTTAGTGACTCTGTATAGCATTTCCAAGCCTTTAAATCTTCTTGGGAGCAGAGAACCTCATCTTTCTCCCATGGAAGAACTGGTGGGCTCAAACAACTGACCTTGTAGTTTGTATTTCAGCGCTTATCATATGGCACTTTCTATATTTATTTGTAAATGCTTGTCTTTCCTTCTTCCAAAACTCTGACATCAATTTGTTTTTGTTGACTTCAGTCATCATATTCAATCTCTACTTCCACCTAAACCACTGCCATCAAGTCATTTCTGACTCATTGCAACCCCATTGGATTGGATGTGATGCTCATTGCATTTAGTCTATTTTAATTCACAGTGATCCTATGTAGGGTTTCAGAGGCTGCAAACATTTATGAGCATAGTAAACCTCATTTGTCTTCCAAGGAACAGCTAGTAGGTTTGAATTGTAGCCTTGTGGTTAGCAGTACAGTGCTTATCCTACAGAACTACCAAAGCTCCATTTAAAAGGGATTCTTTGCAGTATATTTACCAAATGTAATATGTAATTTAATTTCTTTAGTGTTGCTTTCATTAGCAGTGATTGTGGATCCAAGCAAAATGAAGTCTGAAAATTTCTATCCTTTCCCTGTTTATCATGATATTATTTATTGGTCCTACTGGGAGATTTTTTTTTTTTTTTTCACTTTCTTTATATTGAGGTGCAATCCATACTAAAGGCTATAGTCTTGAATCTTCATTAGTATTTCATGTCCTCTTTGCTTCCACCAAGCAAGGTGGTGTCATTTGTACATCCTAGGTAGTTAGCAAGTTTTACTCCATTCCTGATGCCCTATTCTTGTTCATATAAACCAGTTTCTTATATTACTTGCTCAACATATATATGAATAAGTATAGTGAAAGGATACAGCCCTGGCACACACCTTTCCTGATTTTAAACCATTCTGTAACCCCTGTTCTCTTCTAACTGCCTGTTTGTATAAATTGTGCTTCCTTGTGAGCACATTAAGTGTTCTGGAATTCCAATTATTTGCAATGTTATCCATAGTGTGTTATGATGCAAACAGTCAAATGTCTTGCATAATCAGTAAAGCACAAGTAAATTTTTCTGGACTCTTGGTGAAATGCTGTAGGATCAGCACTGGACTTCAAACCACAAAGTATCAGCAGTTCAAACCCAACAGCTGCTACTTGGAAAGCCAACACAGGGTCGCTATGAGTCAGAAGAGACTTGATGGCACTTGACAATAACAACAGCATCTTTCTAATGTTCTATGCATTCAGCCAAGATCCCTCTGACCTCACTGATGATATCCCTATTCCTTTTTCAGAATCCAGCTTGAATTACTGGCAGCTCACTGTCAATATACTATTGCTGTTGTTGTTGTTGTTGTTAAGTGCCTTCGAGTCGGTTCCAACCCATAGCGACCCTGTACAGGGTTTCCGAGGGTATAAATCTTTACGGGAGTAGAAAGCCTCATCTTTCTCCCGCGGAGTGGCTGGTAGTTTCAAACCGCTGACCTTAAGGTTCGCAGCCTGATTCGTAACCACTACCAGTTTTAAATTGTCTAACAATTTAATTGTCTAAGAAAATGTTATTATCTGAAGATTTCCACATTCTGTTGGGTCATATTTCTTGGAAATGGACACAGATATGGATATCTTCAAATCCATTCACCAGATAGCTGTCTTCCAAATATCTTTATCTAGATGAGTGAGCATCTCCGGTGCTTAATCAGTTGGTAAGATTTCAATTAATTTTACATCAAGTCCTGAAGCCTTGTTTTCCACCAAGGCCTTCAGTGCTACCTGGACTTCTTCCTTCAGAACCACTAGTTCTTGATCTATACTACCTCTTGAAGTGATTGAACATCAACCAGCAGCGGCATCTTGGTGTGGCACTGTAGGATAAACACTGGACCACAGGGTGGTTTGAGGTGAAAAGTTGGAGGTTCAAACTTACCAGCCACTCCTTGGAAACCCTATACAGGATTGCTATGAGTTGGAAATGACTCAGTGGCACTTAACAAACAGGTTGCATGTGAGACTGTTAACTGCATGATTCGTGGTTCTAATCCACCTGATATTCCATGGGGGGTGGAGGGAATGAGGCTTTCTACTTCTGCAGAGATTTATAGCCACAGAAACCCTATATAATGTGGCTAAGGACTTCCGGTGTAGCACTGTATGATCAGCACTGGATTGTGAACCACAAAGTTCAAACCCACCAACTGCTCCTTGGAAACCCTTTTCAGGGTTGCTGTGAGTCAGAACTGACTCAATGGCACTTAACAACAATGTGTTGGAATCTACTCAAGGACACACGACAACAACAAATAACAACTCAGAAGTGGTCTACCTGTTTTCCTTTATAGTCTGTCTTAGTCTGGAAGCTCCACTGAAATTGACCACCAATGGTAACCTTGTAGGTATTTAAAATACCGATAGAATAACTTCCGGCATCAAAAGAATACACAAGCCACCAAAGCACAAGAAACTTACAGAAGAGGGTGGACATTATGATAAATCTTCTATAATTAATTCCAATGGCTATGCAGAACTCAGAAACAATATTCAAGCTTCTAGAGTTTATTTTGGAAGTTAAAAGTTTACAATTCAGGATCAGGAATGCTCAGGGCATAAGTTTTCCAGTCAGGATAGCCTCTTCTCAGCAAGCATGCTATTTCTGGTCCTTGGCCTCTCAGTGGCAGGGCTTCTGCCCTGTTAAGGCAGTGTTACCAAGCTCTTTTAAGTTGTTGATAAATGCCGAAATGGCATTCCACTCAGCTATAAGCCTCAGCCTGAAGACACTTAGCACTAGCTCTGTGTGTCAAAAAACTTAGCTCCTCTCAGTAAGTACCTGGAGACACTCCACTCAGTAAATGCCTGGAGACACTCCAGTCTTCAACTGAGCCTCCTGTCCAAAGGCTTTCTTGCTTCACAGTTGAGGAAGCCCACCTCTCTGTCCTGTGCTCTGTCTCTCAGTTCTGCTGCTGTCACTCCTCTGCTACTTCTCTAGTGCCACAGCTTTTTTCTTGAGTGGAGGAGGATCAATGAATAGGGATTTCAGAATCCAAATGATATGGTCCAAGGCTTGCTCTTCTCTTTTGATAATATTGAGGTATCCCCTTTCTGCTTCTGAGATGGGTCATTAAACACCCAGCAGTATAGCAAAATTGACTAATCCCTTCATTAGATTTCCAAGTTTTTACAATCACAATTCATAGTGTTACAATCACTCACAATTTAATCATATAATTCGGTCAGTATCTTTCTCTACTTTTTCTTACCCAGACCTATCAAGCAAAGAGGAAATACACACAATCTGCCTGGTCCTAGTCAGTCATTTGGGAGGTGTTAGAAATTCCATGGTTTAGACGAGCCATATTAATAATTTGGTGGGAGTGGTAGTGGTGGTTGTGTGCTGGTTCCGACTCACAGCGATCCTGAACAGGGTTTCCAAGGCTGCAAATCTTTATGGGAGCAGAAAGCCTCATCTTTCTCCCGTGTAACAGCTGGTAGTTTTGAACTGCTGACCTTGTGGTTTGTAGCCCAATTCGTAACCACTACGCTTAATAATTTACTGCACCACAGAACACACCCTACTTCTTCTAGCCAGTGTACCTTTCATACTAGAGGGATTAACTTCCCCCACTTCAATCATTCTACTGTAAGCACACCCATGAAACATGTAAGCCAGCCACTTTACGTCTTTATCTCCTCCCATTTAGATATGTAATTCCTAAATTTCTTTTTCCTATCAACCCAGTACTGAGGAAACAAGCATGTTCTTTGACTGAAGAATCATCATTCCATTTGGAAGTTTGGGAATCTGCATTCATAATTATAGCACCATCCAGAGCAATCCATTAAATTATAGCAAATTATACCAACTCCCAGTGTCAAACATCTCTCTTTATTTGACCAAGCTCTGGTAAACTCAGCCCTAGCCATCATAGGTAGGTCAAATTGGTGCCAATTGTAAGCTTGGAAGTACACACACACTGTCTTGAAGTTCATACCAGGCAATCTCTTCTCTTTTTCCACGCTAAGGGCTAGGTTGGTATCCATAGGCTTACAAGTACAACTCCATAAATTTCAGACCTGTCTTTCCTCTTAGCTCATATCTAGCCTCTGTGGACTAAGTCAATGGGTGTCAGTGGAACACGTCCAGACTTAACCTGTCTTTTCATTGTTGCTCCCCACTTACACTCAGCAAAAGACCCAGGTTGCTAGTACAACCAGCACACCAGGCTGTGTGCTCACCAGTTCCCTTTAAGTTTCAGTCTTTGTTGTTCTTTTTAAGTGCTATCAAGTTGGTTCCAACACATAGTAACCCTGTGTAGATAGGGTTTCTGAGAAGAGCTGGTGGGTTTGAACAGCTGACCTTGCAATTAGCAGTCCAGGGCTTTTCCTACAGTACCACACTGATGGGTCTAGATGTCTCCTTCCTCAGTGCCTCCAAGCAAACTGATTGCTTGAAATTAAAAAAAGTCACATAGTCTTTTCTTCAAATTTAAATCTACTGTTCTTTCAGCAGTTCTGGGTGGGTCTGAATGTCTTTTCAAATGGAAATTTCCTGACCTTGAATTAGATCTAAACCTTGAATTAGCCCTGTAGGGAGCTCATGGTTCCTACTGAAACTTTAACTAGGTATTCAAACTACAGGTTTTTCCTGTTCCTTATGGACAATTCTAATTTCCCTTTTAGCAAGTCCAGTTAAGTATAGACTGAATGCAGGCTTACAAACTCTCTTTAATCATGATAATCATATTGATTTCCATCATATAAATAGGTCTATTTTATAAGACTAAGTAGTAGCAGCATTTAATATCTCAAACAATTACATAGCTCATAGGCAGTTTTAAAACCCCAAGTTTAATATTCTGTTCTCCACCACCCCTGGATTATCTCTCCATTTATGAGCATATGGCCTTGGGCCTCTGACAGGGTGTTTGGAAGGCCTTCTACAATATGAGTCATCCTGTTTAACTAGCCTTGCTTTTGCCCCAGCCCACTGCAGAAGATGCTTTTCTCCCCTTAACTGAAATATATCTCTTTCTATCCTTTCAGCCATTAAAGGTAACAGCAATAAAAATAACCATCAAGGAATCAAATTTCACTTCCCATGACCCATTGTTCTTTTACAAAGTCCCATGCTTCCATGAGTCTGCAGTTATTGCAATGAATCCCACTTCTGACACCATCTGTAAAAAAAATAACCAAATGATTTAAAGAATCTTTATTTTTTTTAAAATTTCTATCTCTGCTTAGTTTTTATGATAGCAATTGTGATGAAAGTAATTATTATTACTCATTATTATCATTTTTTTTCAGAAGATGATGAGATTGTTCTCCAGGTTAGAAATGTTGCTTTATTATTTACTCGACTCCATATAGTCATGATATGGAATTTCAGTGATAGCAATAGTAGTAGGTATTATTCTTTGCTAATATACTCTGTCATTTTAAGAATAACTTGTTTCAGTTTCTAAACTAATAAGGATATGCTTTGTCCATAAAATATATTAAAAATAAATAAATAAAGTGAACTAAAAATTTAATATTTTTATAATCAGCATGCACTGACAATTCTAAACAGTGTCAGTGAAAAAAATCTTCTCCACACCTTTTATCTTCTTTAGTATAAAGTCTTTTATACATTCAGGGACTTCAGCTATCTCATTAGTCCAAGTGCGGTGCTGTTGGATAAGCACTGGTCTGCTAACATAAAGGTCATCAGTTCAAAACCATCAATCACTTCTTGGAAACCCTATACAGGGTCATCACAATTCCAAAATGACTTTATAGCACTTAACATCAATAACAACATCTATCTTGTACACCAATGATTACAGTTTAGAAAATTCTCAATACATATTTGTCAGAGTAAGTGAAAGAATGTTAGGTTATGCATGTGTGTGGGTTTAACAACTGTGTTGTCCAAGCACAGAACTCCTAGTGGTGCATGCAAACAAAACACTTTAATATAAAATATGCACAGCCCCACTATTCAGTGGACCAGTAGAACTGCTCTGATTGTATCCAACACACCATGGCTTCTGCACTGTGGTGCCACATCACCATCAAGCCAGTAAGTATGAACAAACAGAAACTTTATGGGCATAAAAGGTCTGTCCTGGGAAATTGATCACTCTAGGGAACTAGAGTAACAGAAAAAATGAATGGTGAACACAGAATGGTACTCAAGAGAATTTTATTCTTAAATACTTCTAGCATTTGTGTTTGAGAAAGAAAACTTTGAAAAAGGCTGTGTATTCCATAATAACAAGTTGTGGTTATGGTGGTTGTGTGCCACCAAGTCAGTTCCAACTTATAGTGACCCTGTATAGGGTTTCTGAGGTTGTAAATCTTTACAAGAGCAGAAAGCCTCATCTTTTTTCCTGTGGAGCCGCTGGTAGAGTCAAACTAGTGACCTGTGGTCAGCAGCCCAGCTTGTAATCCACTATGATACTAGGACTCCTTCAAATAACAAGTAGGAGGAAAAAAAAAAAAAAAGCTTATTTTATATATGATTTACGGATCACCATAGCATATGATTATCACTCAAAAATCTAAGTTTTATGTTTTTTTATAATGGGAAAGTAAGGTGATATTTGCTCAGTGCACTACCATAGAAATTGATTATTCTTTTGTCATTGGTTAGATGAAGTTCTGTATTTTGATAAATATTTAGTGCTTTAAAATAAACTTTAGAAAATGCACTGTTGATAACATAACGTTTTAGAGATATTTCATCATTTATTCCCACTAAATTTTGTGTTTAAAATTATTTTTTAAAGTAGGAAAATATTATCTATCAGAAGTTAGTATGCTATAAATATGTTGTTGTTCTTGTTGTGTGCCATCAAGTTGGTTCCAATTCATAGCAACCTTGTATAGGGTTTCTGAGGAGCAGCTGATGGGTTTGAACAGCCAATATTATGGTTCACAGTCCAGTGCTGATCATAGAGCACCATACCAGGAGTTCATTTAATCACCAGAAGGCTAAATTTAGATTGCCCAATGATCTGACTGATGAAGTTCTATACATTAACATTTTTCACCAAAGAGGCTGTAAGTTTGAATTCACTCAAATATCCCTCAGAAGAAAGGTCTAGCAATCTTCTTTTAAAAATAATCAGCCATTGAAAATATATATAATTCATTTTAATTAATTGTAAGATTTGTAATTTTATTTTTTAAAATGAAATTTGTGATACATGCTAACCAATATTTTTTTTCTTTGATTAAAAAGGGACTTGATATCTAAAACATATATGTTTGATTTTTTTTTCCCCCACAAGTTATACCTTGATCTAATTTTGTTAAGATTTATAACAATGTAACATATATAATAGTAGGTTCAATTTCTAAAGCTTTGTAGGCATTTTTTTTTTTTTTTTTTCAGGCTTCATATCAAATGAAGATGCTTTTTTGGTATTCTTCAAAGGCTGTCCATATGCTTGGATCAGTTTCTTTTAAAAATCCAAGGGATTTTTTTCACCTTCTCTTTAAAAATTCAGATAATTTTATCTACCTCCTAGGGAATTATAGAGATTAAGTGTGATAATATATATGAAAGAGCATGACATGTTCCCTGAACCTAGTAGGTCAGTTCATGCATAGAGGCATCAGATCTGGAATCTGTGAAAAGAACTCAGTGAAAGTAAAGAAAAAGAGTAGGACATTTGTATTTGATAATATTGCCTTGAAAAAGAAAACCAAAATAAACTAAATTTAGTGAATATTAAAAAGAATTATAAGGATTTATCAAACAGCATTCTAAGACAAAATGATTGCAAAGTCTATACTAAGAGAAACTAAAGCATGCTTGCAAATGTTTAACTTTTAAAACTGATAGGCATTTAAATCTGAAATGAATATTAGTGTTTCTCTTATATTTGAAATAAAAATTCTGAGATATGGATATGATAAATAATTTACCCAAAATGACATTATTTTCTTCTCTCTTTCTTCCTTTCTTTTCTTTTTCTTTCTTTCTTTCTTTCTTTCTTTCTTTCTCTCTCTCTCTCTCTTCCTTTCTTTCTTAACAAATCTACAATAATACCCACTTTCCTTGAATTCTAGTCTAACAGGTTTTTAGAAATGGAAAAGACAAGTCTTTTCAAAACTGCCCAAGGAACTTTTTTATAAATTTATGAACAGACTTTGATCAAGAGATTCATATACAGTTACTGTATTATTTGTGCAAAAACAAAGCTACTAGAATAGAGCCAAGAATGCAGTGACTTCAAGAAGATAAAGATCAAGAACCAAGCAGTGATTTCCTTTAAGCAGTGAAGGCAAACTTTGCTTATTATAGCTCCTATGAAATGCCACAGATACTTTGCCATACCTAGTGGCAAAGGAGGTTGCAGAATATAGTTTCAAGTGTGACAATCATGTGTCCAACTTAAGTTCCAGCATTATGGGAGAAAGAAGGATGAAATTTTGGTGAACTTGTCATTTCCTTTATAACTTCTAATGTATAAGGGGTGAAAGATAAGGATGAAGAGAATGAGGGAGTTAAAGTAGAAGATGCATATGTTGAAAATATCTTCTATGATATTCTGATATGTGATAAAGTCCATCTATTATTCTGTAACCTCATCACCCTACCATGATAATTATTATATAGGTTCAATATCTATTCCAACAAACACACCTGGGAAAAATCAGTAGTGTAGTAGTTATGAATCAGATACTAACTTCAACATCAGCAGTTCAAAACTGTCAGCCATTCCATGGGAGAAAGATAATGTTTTTCTGTTCCTGTAGAAATGTATAGCCTCAGAAACCCTTGTCACAGGGATGCTATGAAGTGAAACTGACTCCACAGCATACACCACCACCATTTAATACACAATGAATGGGCGGACACAATGATTTCCATTAACAATATGTGATTCAATGACATTTTTTCCAACAATGTCATTGTGAGGCACCATCAAATCAGTTCCACTCATGCAAACTCCATGTACAACAAAACAAAACATTGCCTGGTTCTATGCTGTCCTCAAAATAGAAAAATTTGAGCCCATTGTTTTTGCCATTGTGCCCAACTTCGTCATCTTCCCTGACACTCTACTTTTCCAAGCATTATGTTCGTTTTCAGGAATTAGTCCCTCTTGTTTGAACTGCAAGGTTGGCTTTTAAGCTCATGAGCTACTCTTTGGAAACCCTATACAGGGTCTCTATAGGTCGGAACTGACTCAATAGCACTTCACAACAACAACAACAACAACGTGTCCAAAGGAAGTAAGACTAAGTCTTGTCATACTTGTTTCTGAGGAGTATTCATCTATATTCTGTCATCATATCTAACATTAATTTCATGTTTTTACTTGTTAGCATGCATTTCTGGCATTTATTTTCAAGTTTGATCTTAAGATCAGAGATTTTGTTTTCTGGAAATGTAAATTATGATATTACACTGTTTAAATTTTTTTTTCATCTTCCTTCTTTTCAACCTACTTAATTTTAATTCCACTTACATTATGCCATTCACATTTTAGAGCTGATCCTTAAAGGTCAGCTTTTTTTACCGCAATGCCACTCCACTGTCATTTTGCACTACTATGACCTATGTGTTGCTGTTATTCTGGAAGCTAAGCTACTGGTATTTTAAATACCATCAGGGTTACCCATGGTGAATAGGTTTCAGCAAAGTTTCCAGATTAAGACAAATTAGGAAGAAGGAAGTGACAGTTTACTTCTGAAAAACTAGCTCCTGGAAAGAAAACTTTTATTAATTACAATAGAACATTGTTTGATACAATGTCAGATGAGCCCCTCAGGTTCGAAGGCACTCAAAATATGACTGGGAAAAAGCTACCACTTCAAATAATAATATGGATGAAGCGAAGCTTTAGGGATCTTTATTTGAAGATTTGGCACAACTCAAAGTGAGAAGAAATAGTTGCAAACGTCCTTTAATAAGCAGAACAAGGAATATATAAATTGTGACTCTTAGAAAATTGGAAGCCATCAAACACAAACTGGAATACATATGAATAGCTTTCAATATTGATCTCACAAAGATCTGAAATCAACTGGTATTGGTCATTTTAAATTAAAAAGTAATATGGCTTACTATGCTGGGAAAGACAAATTAAAAAGGAATGTCATTTCATTCATACTTTAAAAGCGCATTTTAAGGTGTATCTTGAAGATCTGGGGAAGTGCTGTAGGATCAGCACAGAACTGTGAACCACAGGATTGGCGGTTCAAACCCATCAAATGCTCTTCAGAAACCCTATAAAGCATCACTATGAGTGGGAACCACTCAAAGGCACTTAACAACAACATCTCAAAGTACGAAGCTATCAGTATTAAGATGATGTCTATATGCCTTCAAGGAAGACCAAATTCTTTAGTCTGAAATGCCATCAAAACGCATCAATAATTAATAGTGAGTGGAATGCAAAAGTTGGCAACAAAGAGGAGGGATCGGTAGTTGGAAAATATGGTCTTGGTGATAGTAGTGAAGCTGGAGGTATTATGATAGGATTTTGAAAGACCAATTGGAAATACTTTTTCAACTATATAAATGACAGCTACATATGTGGACCTTGCTAGATGGAATGTTGGACTCAAGCTGATGACACCTGTGGGAAGAGATGATGAAGAAGCTCAGTATCACCAGTTAAAACAAAGCCAGGAACCAACTGTGAAACAGACCATCAATGGTTCATATGCAAGTCCAGGCTGAAGCTGAAAAAATTAAAACAAGTGCAAGAGAATCAAAATACAACAATCAATATATCTCACCTGAATTTAGAACCCATCTGAGGAACAAAGGTGAAGCATAAACAGAAGTGTCCTAAGACCAGTTATGGGTCAGGAAAGAGAAAAGGTCAAAATAGCTGTCAGAAGAGACTCTGAAACTTACTCTTGAATATTGACTAATTAAAGTGAGTAGAAGAAATGATGAAAGAAAACATCAAAGGCAGCTCAAGAACACAAATGAAGTATTGTAAAGAAATGTGCCAAGACTTGGAGTTAGAAAACCCAAAGGGAAGAACATGCTCCGAATTTCTCAAGCTGAAAGACCTGAGGCAGGGTGGGGTGTGAATCAAGCCTCAACTTGCAATATAGAATGTTTCTATGGGAAAAATATCAAATGATGCAGAAAGCATAAACAGAAGATGGAAGGAATATGAAGAGTCACTGTGCCCAAAAGAATTCCAACCATTTCACGAAGTTGCATATGATTAACTTCCAATGGTATTGGAGGGGAAATAAAACAAAACAAGTAGTACTGAAGACATTGACAAAAAACATGGAGTATTGATTGAAATATTTCAGCAAATTTAAGCAGCGCTGGAAGTACCCATTTGTTTATGCCAAGAAATTTGGAAAACAGCTACCTGGAGAGCCAACTGGGCAAGATCTAATTTTCTGCCCATTCTAAAGAAAGTTGATGCTACAGAATGCAGAAACTATCTAATAATATCATTATTATCACATGCAAATAATTTTTTTTTAAATGGTAGCAGCAATACATCAAGAAGGAACTGCCAGAAATCTATGCTGGATTCAGAAGAGGACGTGGATCTAGGGATATCATTGCTGGTATCAGATGGATATCAAATGAAAGCAGAGATTACCAGAATGATGTTTACTTGTGTTTTATAGACTACAAATATATTCAACTGCATGGACCATAGCAAACTTTGAATGAATTGCAAATAATAAGAATTTCAGAACATTTTATTGTACTCATGCAGAAACTAAACATAGGGCAAGAGCAGTTGTTCAAACAGAATAAGGGTATACTGAATTGTTTAAAATACAGAAAGTTGTATTCTTTCACCATACTCTTTCAAATTATACACTAAGCAAATAATCCAAGAAACTGGACTGCATAAAAAACATGGCATCAGAATTAGATGAAGCCTCATTAACAACCTGCAATATGGAGATGACACAACTTTGTTTGCTGAAAATGAAGGGGACTTGAAGTATTTACTGATAAAAATCAGACTACAGCTTTCAGTATGGGTTAAAATTTAACACACAGAAAAACAAAAATCCTCACAATCAGACTAATACACAGCTTCACGATAAATACAGAAAGATTGAATTTATCAAGGATTCTATTTTGCTTGAATCTATTATCAATCCTCATGGAAACAAAAGTCATGAAATCAAACAACATAATGTATTAGGCAAATTTGCTGCATAAAACCTCTATAAAGTGTTAAAGAGCAAATATGTCACTTTGAGGATTAAGGTGCACCTCACCCAAGGCAAGATCTTTTCTATCACTTAATATGCAAGTGAAAGCTCACAATGAATAAGGAAGACCAAAGAAGAATTGATGTATTTGCATTATGGAGTTGGTGAAGAATACTGAAAGTACCTTGGACTTTCAAGAAAACTAACAAATCTTTCTTGAAAGAAGTATAATCAAAATGATACTAAGATGCATGAGTGCTTTGACTTTATCTCATGCAATTTGGACATGTTATCAAGAGAGAATAATCACTGGAGAATGATATCATACTTAGTAAAGTACAGGATCAAAGAAAAAGAAGAAGACTTTCACTGAGCAACTTCTAGCCGCCTTTAAGGTATTCTAATCAGTAATAGGCTGAAAACAGGCTTACAAGCTTTCTATTGTGATGTTTCTGGCTTTTCCTCTCCTCCCCCCCCCTCCCAAAAGTGTTCATTTCACAATGATAGGCAAGGTAAAACAAGATTCAAAAGATAGCCAAGCATCTTAATATTATTCTACTCTTTTACCCATTCAAACCATGCCTCATCCCTGTGTTCTGCAGCTCTGTTCTTATAATTTTATTCTGTGCTTGACTCTTTCATTTGTCGACTAAGTTCAGGTTAATGCTCCTGTGTACATCATTCTGTAGTTGTTGTGTGTTCTTGCTGGTTCTCAGTCCACAGAACTTCCTTTAGGATGTTTTTCATAGCAGGGTTGACTTTGGCA
>NW_006408667.1:4696149-4703098 GCF_000296735.1 Chrysochloris asiatica | reverse complement strand
AGTAATTGATGGTCGGTTCTACAGTCTGCCCCTGGCCTTGTCTTCACTGATGATATGGAGCTTTTCCATCTTCTCTTTCCACAGATAGGTAGGAGTAAAGGGTTTCAAACAAGTTAACTTAGGACTGGGACCCACAGGCAGAAGTCAAATAGAGCAGCCACAGAATTTGCCCTTGGACCGATGAGGCTCTTTCTCTCTGTGCCATGACAAAGCTGTGGTCTCAATGCTGGACTTTTTTTTTGGGTTCCTACCCACCTGTCTGAAGGCATCTGAGCTGGGCAAAGAAGGCACGGCAGGGAAGAGGAAGAAAAAGTGTGTAGAATCCCCTGCACCTCCTTTTGCAAATGTCACTGCACCACTTTTAGCACTGGTTCCCTATGCCAGTCTGGCTATAGCCCCACCCTCTGACTTCCGCAAGGTCGTGATGGCCTCAAAGGGAGTTCGTGTCTTGACCAATTCCTAAATCGCAATATTTTCCTTTATACCATGATTTTTCCACTGGTGGTTGCAGGAAACTGACACCCTGAACCTTATGCTAAATCTTGAGCTCTGGTGTTGTTCCCTAAGAGTAGCTTCTCTTGGTTTTCAGCCCTCCCCCGATGGAACCTATCCTACCTGACTATGCTCTGCTGCTGCCAGAACTGGAAGTACATATGCTACCTCTTAAAATGGTTGAACATCAACAATTTCCTTTTGGTATAGTGACTCTGTGTCCTCCTTCCAATTCTTTTGATGCTTTCTGCATCATTCAATAATTTGCCCAGAGAATCCTTCAATAACAAAATTGAGGCTTGAAGTTTTCCTTCAGTTCCCCCAGCTTGAGAAATGCTGAGCATGTTCTTCCCTTTTGGTTTTCTGACTCCAGATCTTTACACATTTCTTCGTTAGAAAGAAGAATTAGACTTCTCTTCTCGAGCTGACCTTTGAAATATTCTTGCTAGCTCTTGGACCTCCTCATTTCTTCTATTTTCTTTAGCATCTCTACACTGTAGAGCAAGTTGCAGTGTCTCTTCTGACATCCATTTTTTATCTATTCCTCTTTCTTATCTTCTTAACGACTTTTTTCTTTCCTCATGTTGATGTTCTTGATGTCGTCCCACAACTCTTCTGCATGTGCAGCTTTTAAATCATTGAAAAGGGTTTTAAGCCCTTTCTTATATTAACTAAACCAAAATACACTGCCATGGAGTTGATTCCAACTCATAGAGACCCTGTATAGAGCTTCTTAGGCTGTAAATCTTTATGGGAGTTGTTATTGTTGTGAAGTGGTGTTGAGTCAGTTCTAACCCATAGCTACCCTGTATAGGGCTTCCTAGGAGCATCTGGTGAGCTTCAACTGCCGATCTTGCAGCTCTAATGTCTTTGCAGTATGGTCCATGAACCCACAGTGCCACACCAGGACTCTTTATGGGAGTAGAATGCCTCATTTTTCTTCCATGGGGAAAGTGGTATATTTGAACTGCTCACCATGAGGCTGTCCTACAGTACCACTTGTTGTTGTTATGTGCCATGGAGTCAGTTCCAACTGATAGCGACCCTGTACAGGGTTTCCGAGGTTGTAAATCTTTACGGGAGCAGAACACCTCATCTTTCTCCCATGGAACTGCTGGTAGTTTCGAACTGCTGACCTTGCGGCTCACAGCCCGATTCGTAACCACTACGCTACCAGAGCTTTATTAAAGCAAGATTAAATCAGAAACATATGCACCTGTTTTTAAATTCTTTAAGAAATGATTAAGAATGTGTCTAATTCATTCCCTAGTTCTACCTGTATATTGTTGTTGTTGCATGCTGTTGACATATTTCTGACTCATAGCAACACTTTATAGGATTTCTGAGAGTGACTGATATGTTTGAAACATCAAACTTTCAGTTCAGTCCTTAACCTACAATGTCATACCAGGACTTCTTATATATATATATATTTATATGTGTGTGTGTGTTTCTATATGTGTATGTGTGTGTGTGAATAAATATATACAGTCCCAGTGTGGCACTGTGGGATAAAGTACTGGACTGCAAGGTCTATTTGGACCACAAGGTCAGCAGTTCAAACTTACCAGTCCCTCCTTGAAAACCCTATATAGGATCACTATGAGTCAGAAGCAACTTGAGAGCAGTTAATAACAACAACAATGTATATATATGTGTGTGTGTGTGTATTGTTGTTATGTGCCGTGGAGTCAGTTCCAACTCTTAATGACCCTGTACAATGTTTCCGAGGCTGTAAATCTTTACCGGAGCAGAAAACCTCATCTTTCTCCTGTGGAACAGCTGGTAGTTTTGAACTGCTGACCGTGAGATTAACAGCCAGAGCTCCATATATATATATACATATATGCAGGAGAGGAGCTTGATGCAGGATTGTAAAACAAGCACTGGACCACAAGGTCAGTTTGAACTTCCAGGTTGGCTATTCAAACTCACCAGCTGTTCCTCAGAAACCTTGTATAGAGTTGGAACTGACTCGATGGTACTTAACACACACACACACCAGCACATACATACATGCATGCATATATATACACATATATCTAAATCCTATATCTATATAGAAGCTCTGGTAGCGTAGTGATTACGAATCGGGCTGTGAACCTCAGGGTCAGCAGTATGAGGCGTTCTGCTCCCGTAAAGATTTACAGCCTCGGAAACCCTGTGCAGGGTGCTATGAGTTGGAACTGACTCCACGGCACACAACAACAACAACAATATCTAAAGGACTCCTGGTGTGGAGCTGTAGCATCAACACTCAGTTCAAATCCATCAGTAGCTCTTCAGAAACCCTATACAGGGGGACTATGAGTTGGCACAGACTCAACTGCATTTAACAGCAACACATGTAATTTATGTATATATATGATAATCAGAAAATTCAGGATGCACCATTTTAATTTTAATGCTTTGTTTTGTTTTTGAATTTTGGAATAAGAAAGGTGCTAGTATTATTAATGATTTTATTATTAATAGTAATAAAATTAAGACTTATTTCACATATAAAAGATGCATTGTCAAGTACTTTGATGTAATATATCTTAATTATTATGAGTTATAACAGAAACTAAGTGTACAAGGCACCTTACAAATTACTTTTGCTTAAATTATCTCATTTTATTCCTAAATTATCCTATAATATCATTATTTATACTACTTGGTATAAAATCTCCATTTTTTAAGTTATAAAACCTAATCTCAGCTACAATCTGGTATGTATGAACACAGCTAATAAAAGACAGAGCTGTGATTCTAGTCTACAGGTTTTGACTATATCCTATGCCTTTGTCACAATGTTTATTCAGGTCAAATAATTGTCAATCCTTTGCATTTGCAGAGGCAATTTGCTTTGCTTCCTTATACTATATCTATATGATACTACCAGCATGCCACTGAATGGGAGAGGTGGGGGAGATCTTCACTGAATCCTGTCTGGGGAAATTAGTTCAGTTTTATAATGCCTTCCCAATTACATTCCCTGATTTTATCAGGATTATAAACTCTGTAAGTCCCCTGCCTTGGGGTCACTTAAGAGCATTTATTTTTTGTTTTAATAAAAGTTTAACAAGTTGTTCCCATAATGTTATTTGACACTGGCATTTCATTTTGATCTCCAAACACCTATCTTGACACTTTTGCCTTGTTCTGACTTGTCTATGGCTTCTCCTCAGATGTAGAAATATGCATAATGTATTCTTGTTGATGCAAAGGCCCAAAATTGGCACTCAATATTACCAACAGCTGGGCAAGGGAGGCCCAGACAACATTCAGGGCTTAGAATGAAAGCAAAACAGAAAAATAAATTCAAGGAGAATAAAACTGATATTCCTAAAAGATTAAGTTCTCATATTTTCTTACAATTCACTTACTTTCTACCATTTACAGAGTTGTTGTTAAGTGCCATTGAGTCAGATCTGACTCATAGCAAACCTGTATAGGGTTCGTAAGGAAAAGCTGTGACTTTGAATGACCAGCTTTGTGGTTCAAACCGACCTTGCAATCCTGCACTTTATCCTACAGTACCACACCAGGTCTCCCTAAAGAGAGTAAGAGAATATTAGATGTAAGTTTTCTTACAAGCCACTGTAACAGCATTAACATTTACAAAGAATATTTACAAAGGCAACATTCAAACATTGGTATTTGTCAAAGCTAGTAGCACTAAAATTTGGAACGGACCACAGTTTTGAATGGACCATAATCTGGAGTGGACCATATATTCCCTGTTTATTATAATCAAGTCTTTGCAACTACAGTTCTGTAGGATTTGACCTTACAAATTCATTCGGAATCAGTTTTTATTTCTTCAATTTGTCTTCACTAACATTTCCTAATACAAAGCAGAGCAGATGGCCAATGCAAATTATTACAAACTAGCCTTTCTCTTGACTTGCTCTTGAAAGGCTACCTGCATGAATAACTTCTTTTAGAAATATCTGCACAAGGTTGGTTATTATGGGTTGGGGTAAAAAGATATCCCAACTGTTTGACTTTTCTGACATGTTTAATCCTTCCATAGTCCTTGATACTAATCACCCTCCTCCCTTCATTAATGTCCCAGGGTTCTGCAACATGAAGCAACATCTCACAAAACTCAACATTTTCAAAAGAAATGGCTCACATAATTGTGGATGTTGGCAAGTTCCAAATAAATAGTTCAGAGAACAATATGGAAGAATCTTCTCACTCATGTAGTCTCAGGAGCCGAGGAATCCAATTCTGTGGGCCACATGACAGGCTGTTGATGCATGAGAATATGGGAACTGGTGTATCAGGTTAGGTGATGGGCTGAAGTCCCACGAACTGGGGATCAGATGTAATGACCTAGATGTAAGATAGAGGGCAAGAGAGAAATCTTTGCCAAAGCAGTCTTATAAATTGAAGTCAGATCATACCTCCAAGGGAAACTAAGGGTAGTGACTTGAGTCACGCCCGCTACTAAGGTGTGGGCATTCTTAATCCTTATTTCCACTGTAATCGTCACTCAGTGCCATCTTAACATTTACTCTATAGCAACTCATTGTAAAATGGTTCCATAAACACAGGATTTGTAGTTGTTGTTAAGAGCCATTGAGTCTGTTCCAACCCATAGTGACCCTGTATAGGATTTCTGAGGAGCTGCTGGTGAGCTTGAACTGCTGACCTTGTGGTTCAAACTAACTTTGCAGTCTAGTACATTAACCCACAGTGCCACACCAGGACTCCAAACACAAGAATAGAGGCTAGGATTTATACTATATCACAAAATGGAGAAATTTGGCTAAAATAGCCATAAAAAATACTTAGCTATGCTATGGGACACTACCTGGTTCTTCTAGACATTTGCTTTTCCATTTTTTTAGGATTAATTTCCAACTCCCAATAAGTTCCCACTATTCATCTGTCAGTTTGTCCTACTGTGGCAGCACATGTGTTTCAGTGATGCTGGAAAATATGCCACCATTTTTTTAAATACCAGCAAGGTACACTCATGGTGGACAGATTTCAGATGAGCTTCCAGACTGAGAAAGACTAGGAAGGAAGACAGGTAGACTACTTCTGAATGTTTACTTACTAGTACCTTAGGAGTAGCAGTGGAACACTGTCAGATTGCACCAGAATATTGAATACTGAAACATGATGAATAGCAACAAAATATTGTCAGATATAGTGCTGGAAAATTAGTCCCTCAAGTTGGAAAGCACTTAAAATACAACCAGGGAATAGCTTCCTCCTCAAAATAGAGTTGACCTTGATTACACGAATGGAGTACAGATTTCAGGACCTTCATTTGCTGTTAGGCACAACTCAAAAGGAGTAGACACAGTTGTAAACACCCATTAATAATTGGAACATGGAACATACAAAATATAAATCTAGGAAAAATGGGAACGGTTAAAAGTGAAATGGAATACATAATCCTAGGGATTAATGAGTTGTAATGGGCTGGTATTTGCAGTCCACCTGCCAATCATAAACTGACAATCTTATATTTTACTATGCTAGGAATGATAAATTATAAAGGAATTGTGTTTCATTCATCATCAAAAAGAATATTTCAAAATCTTCCTTGAAGTATAATGCTGTCTTAGATAGGATAATGCCCAAGTGTCTCCAAAGCACCAGTTAATATCACTATTGTTCAACTTTACACACCAACCACTAAAGCCAGTAATGGTGAAATTGAAAAATTCTAAAGACTTCTTCAGTCTGAAATTGATCAAATATGCAATCAAAATATATTGATACTTACTGACAATTGAAATGCAATGATTTGAAATAAAAAAGAAATATCAGTAGGAGGAAAATACTGCCTTGGTGATAGAAACGATGCTACAGTTCACATGATAAAACTTTGCTAGACCAATGCGGTATTCATTGTAAATACCTTAAACAACATAAAAGATGACTATACACATGGATAGTCGTGTGAATAGTATGACTAAACTTCCATTTGCTTTAGCATCTCCACACTGGAGATCAAGTTTCAGAGTCTCTTCTGACATCCATTTTGACCTTTTCCTTCTTTCTTGTCTTCTTAATGACTTTTTGCTCTCTTCACGAATGATGTTCTTGATGTCATCCCAGAACTCTTCTGGTCTTCGGTCTTTAGTGTTTAATGTATCAAATCTGTTCTGCAGATGATCTCTAAATTCAGGTGGGATATATTCAAGGTCATATTTTGGCTCTCTTGGACTTGTTTTCATTTCCTTAAGCTTCAGTTTAAATTTCCATATGAGTAATTGATGGTCTTTTCCATAGTCTGCCCCTGGCCTAGTTTTCACTGATGGTATGGAGCTTTTCCATCATCACTTTCTGCAGATGTAGTCAATTTGATTTCTATGTATTCCACCAGATGAGGTGTATGTGCATAGTTGTCTGCTATGCTGTCTAAAGAAGGTATTTGAAATGAACAAATCATTGGTTTTGCAGAATTCTATCATGCGTTCTCCAGCATCATTTCTATCACCAAGGCCAT
>NW_006408667.1:4689384-4693044 GCF_000296735.1 Chrysochloris asiatica | reverse complement strand
ATGGACCTCATTAGATGGAATACACAGAAATCACATGATCACATTGGTGGGAAGATACTGTGGAGAAAACTCCATATCATTAGCCAAAATAAGGCCAGGGACAGACTGTAGATTGGACATCAATTGTTCATATGCTGGTTACGGCTTGTTGTTGCTGTTGTTGTTGTTAAGTGCCATCCAGTTGGTTTTGACCAATAGCGACCCTGTATATGGTTTCTGAGGAGCAGCTGGTGACTTTGAACCACTTACCTTGCAGTTCAAATGGCTTTGCACATTCACTCACAGTACCACACCAGGACTCTAGTTAAGGCTTAAGCTGAAGAAAATTCAAACAAGTCTAGAGGGCCAAAATATGATCTGAAAAATGTCCCACCTCTTTGACTTAGCTTCGATGCCTTGATGATCAGAACTCTACTAGAAGAAGATA
This sequence comes from Chrysochloris asiatica, assembly GCF_000296735.1. Lineage (NCBI taxonomy): Eukaryota > Metazoa > Chordata > Mammalia > Afrosoricida > Chrysochloridae > Chrysochloris > Chrysochloris asiatica. The sequence continues at coordinate 4,692,617 of NW_006408667.1, read as the reverse complement.
AACAACAACAAAAGTTTTTTTTTTATAAAAGAAACAAATGTAAATTGCCACAGTTAGATTAACTTGGCCTATACTTTTCGATGTGTTGTTGTTGTTAGGTGCCATTGAATCGGTACCGACCCGTAGCGACCTTAGGCACAGCAGAACGAAACACTGCCCAATCCTGGGCCAACCTCACTACTGTTGCCACGCTTGAGTGCATCCATGCTGCCGCTTGGCCAATCCATCTCATTGGGGGTCTATTGCAAAAATACATAAGACCCTTCTTAATTCTAAACACATACATCATACATGCACACACACATTCTTCCTCTCTCTATCTCTCAAGTGTGGTTTCAGAACTATTGTCAAAATAAATTGTTAAATTATTTAATAGTCTCCTAGTTGCTGCTTTAAATTAATCATCTTGCCTGAGAAACTTCAAAAAGGTTTCTGTTCATCTGTTCCTTTTTGGGTCCCATAGTGTACTAACACTAAACCCAATGCTGTTGAGTTGATTCTGACCCACAGGAGTCCCATGGGACTCTGTAGAACTTCTTTATAGGGTTTCAAAGATTGCAATCTTTAGGGCAGTAGACTTCTACACCTTTCTCCCCATGGAGTGGTTGGTGGGTTTGAAGCACTCATTTTGCATTTAGCAGCCAAGCACTTAATCACAATGACACAGGATTTCTTTTCACAGCATTGTTGTAGTTGTTGTTAAGTACGGTTGAGATGGTTCTGAGTCATAGTGATCCTGTACAGGGTTTCAGAGGAACAGTTGGTGGGTTTGGACTGTCAACCTTGTGATTTGCAGTCCAGTGCTGATTCACAGTGCCATACCAGAAGTCCATAAACCAAGTGAGGTTCCACCAAGATTTGAACTCGGATCCCTGGATTCAAAGTCCAGAGTGCTAACCCATACACCATGGGGCCTTCATTTTTTCAAGCATACTGAAGGAAAATTCAACAAATAAATTAGAGTTGAAACATTTTGCACACCTGCTTGAAATAATTGAATGTAGTCGATTGGAGGGCAATGGAGTTTGCTTATTATGCAAATAATTTAGGCATGTGTGGAGTTAAAAAGAGTAAAGGAAGGCTCTTGAGTACTTCTTAATTTGTATCTTTAAACTAATTATGATTTAAATATGACTAAAATGTAATTTGTATTCTTATTGCAAAATCTGTTAGTCCCTATTTAGGAGATTTAAAAATGTATTTTAACTTCTCATCTTCCCTATTCTTTCCTTGTAACCTTTTATCAAGAAAGGTTGTCATTGGAATCATGCTTTTCACCTCTTGCTGAAATCTCAGGAAGTTCTCCTACAAGTTTCCTTGGTACTTGTTTGATGCTAATACTCATTCAGAGAGCAAAGAAATTTTTAAACAAACCCCCAAATCAAGGTACTTGGCATGACTAAAATATCTCCTCCAGATACATATTAAACTTCAATTTGTATCAAACTTCATCTTGGCCTAAAAGCTCTACTTCTGCTTCTCTGAAAAGACAATTCAACTTCTTGCAAAAGTTTAACTGCTTGCAATTTAAAAGGAACAAAAGTAAGATTTTCACTTGAGAAGGAAATTGTTTGTTAAAGGTGCTTGTCAAGAGTGTTTGAGCAGCTAGATCCAAGAAGAATGCCTTGGTTAACATGTTCCAGCTGGTTAAAAATAAAAATGAAATGTAATTTAATAACCCCCTTGTAACTTTTTGTAATGCATCCCCTGGTGCCTTTGTTTACTCCACCTGATGAAAACTTCACTTTCTCCTTGAAATTTGTAAAATTGTAGTACACTGCTTAGACTCCTGATTTCATGAATTCCTTTATGTTCAATCAGACTCTCAGAGTGTAAGACTGGTTCTTCACTGTTTCTTGGTGATCATGACGGCATCTGAAGATGAATTTTCCTATGTAGCTTCTTACCATTGGGGATATGGGCCAGTGGTACCAGGCTGGATCATTTTGGGGCCCTTTGTCCCCAAGGAACCTTTGGGAGTTGCAGCAAGCTAAGTATCACTCAAGTTTGATCCTCCATGTTTTTTTTTTTTTTTTTTTTTGCATACAAGCTTCCTGCGTTTTATTGTAGGATTTGTCTTTCTCTTCTGTTTTTACGAAATGAAACAAGTTCATCTAGTTATACCTTACATACAGTTATTGCTTAAGAATCTCAGAATCTAAAAGCTGCTTACAAACAGTGGTGACAAATTACATCAAAACAGTGTCACAAAAATGTTAAGGCACTCCTTCATTAGAGATATTCAATTCTGAGACATTGAAAATTCTGACCTTTTATGTAAGGCTTCAGAAGTTAATTTTACACTGCCTTTGAGAAGGTGGGAAATGTCAACTCTAAGAGCGATACTGAGCCTCCTTCAAGAACACCCACTCATTGAATGAACAAGCATTTTGGTTCTTCAACATGTTTATTTCTGTTTGTTTAGCATGATCTAACTCAGGGCAGTTCAGAAGATAGGTGAATACCTTCCATAAACTTTGATTTTTATAAGATAATTTTCTGCACAGTATGTTAGAAAATAGAAGCTCCTTTATTACAGAATTGAAATAGGCATCTTTTAAAATTGGTACCTCAAAGTCTCTCAAAGACATCAAAATAGAAAATAACCTCTCTGAAAGATACAGTTTCTAAATCGACAAAACAGAATAAAGTATTTCAGAATACAGTTTTCGAAATAACTAAAGAAAATAATCACAAAGTCAAAGATCTAATATGCTTTTGCAACTCTACCTGCATGTCTACCCTCAATCCCCACTGCAGTTCCCTCTGCTCCTCTACTGACAGTCTCTAGTCTATAACTCTCTTCTACCTTCTTAACCTTCTGGAAACACTCTGAACTTCCTTTCAACCCTGATTAACCTGGTAATCACCCAAAGTCTTTACCCAAAGCCCATTCCTAAAAAGCCCTTTAAGGTTCATTCTGTGTAATTTGGATTGGGTACCAGAGAAAATTCAAAGAATTCTAGTATTTCTATTGCTACCTGGACTCATAGAGAATTGCATAACATTGTTAAAGATTTTCCAGAATTATGTGGGAATCCTTAATTCTCTAAAGAATTTAAAGTTCTTATTGAAGCTTATCAACCTGGATTGCATGATTTAGTTGGTCCTGGGGAAACCAATTTATGGTAAGTATATGAAAACAGCCACCACTCGTCTGTCGTGCTGTGGTGGTTTGAGTTGCTGTGATTCTGAGGGCTATGACACTGGTGTTTTAAATAACCAGCAGGGTC
>NW_006408667.1:4679975-4685229 GCF_000296735.1 Chrysochloris asiatica | reverse complement strand
CCTACTTTGGACATGTAGTCCGGAGGAAACAATCGTTGGAGAAGGATGTCATGCTGGGTAGGGTGGAGGGTCAGAGAAAAAGAGGAAGACCCCCAACGACATGGATTGGCCAGGTGGCATCATTGATGGACTCGGAGGTGGCAGCGGTGGTGAGGTTGGCCCAGGATCAAGCATTGTTTTGTTCTGCTGTGCATGGGGTCGCTAGGAGTTGGTTCCCACTCGATGGCACCTGACAACAACAACAACATATGAAGACTAAAAAGTTCCCCAAAATGCCATACACATGGCAAGACAGCTGAAATCCTTCTCACAGAAGCTCAGGGTAGAGCAAAAATTACTTCAATCAACCTATAAGGCCTTTCCCCCAATAACTGAACAAAATTTCATTATTGTATACAAAATAAGCATTAAAATGTATGATTATCAAACCTAATTATTTCAGGAGTTTGGGGAACATTTTGGGTTAGATCCTTTAGGGGCCTTTAACGTAGTATTTACATATGGCCTCAAGCCTAAAATCTTAGCCTTAGTTAAAAGACATCATTTAGCCTTCGTTAAAATATATTGAAAGGCTGCTCCTATTACTGAACTGACTAGCTTGGCTCACAAGCTTGCCCAAACTTTATAAACAAAACAGACTGCTAAAGACTAATAAATGATTGACACTTTAATTAGAGCAGCTACAATGGGCTACCCAGAAAATAAATTTCAAGCCAATCACTGTTACCATTGTAAAAAACCCTGGTCATTCAAAAATTCAATGTTTTAAATGGAAGAATAAATAGGATATTTCCATCCCAACCACCCCCTCCCCCAACCCATACCCAGAAACAAGGTTTCCAGAGCCAGTACAGTAACTTTCCCTACAGTTGTCAAATAGAAACAACTACATACATTAGTGGGGAACCCTGCCAATTTTTAATTGACACTACAGCTACCCTATCTGCCATTAACCAATGTGTTTTCAAAAGTCTCTGCCAAAGAGTAAAGAGTTAAAAAATAATGGGAGTTACCAATAAATAGCAAACATTAGTTTTCTCGGCTCCATTGAGAAACGATGCCAATTTGTGCTAATTCCCGATACCCTTGTTAATTTAATAGGTAGATTGTTTCTTCTAAATGGAATTACCATTTACAATTTAATGAAAAGGAAGAAATATATTTTTTTCCTGAAAACCATAACTTAGGGGACATGTAACATTCAATAAGAAAACGTTCTTAGCCTTATTCAAACCCTTACTGTGCCTTTTCAAACTTTGCTTTTTCATGATCCCTCCTTTCTCAAGTTATTTCTCAGATTTCCAAAATTTTATGGGTCACTGCATCCACAAGCATTGGACAAGTACTGACAACTTTTAAAAGCAGATTTGCAAATTTTACAATTTCTAAATGAATTACCTTGCTACACTATTGTGAATGGTACACTATTGCTTTCTACTTATTAAAGCAAAACAAAACAACCTCTTCTCTAAAAGACTGGTGCAAACTTGCCTAAAAGACAATTTGGGGAACCTCGTTAAAACAGTTCGCTTCTGGTACACACAAAGTATTTAAAAAGTTACAATTAGCTCAGCCATCTGTGAAATACTTAGGTCCTTTAATCTCTGCAGAAGGCCTTTCTACTGACCCCAACAGAAAAGAAGCTACAGCAGCCTTCCCTTTGACTAAAACAACAAAGCAAATAATGGAAATTTTAGGGTTGGTGTAGTGCTGTACTATAAGCACTGGACTGCTAACCACAAATTCAGGATTTAAAACTCACCAGCGTAGTGGTTACGAATTGGGCTGCAAACCACAAGGTCAGCAGTTTGAAACTACCATTTGTTCTGTGGGAGAAAAATGAAGTTTTCTGTTCTGGTTAAAATTTACAGCTTCGGAAACACTGTACAGGGTCGCTATGAGTCGGAACTTGCTCCACGGCACAAAACAACAAAGCCACTTCTCAGAAACGCTTTTCAGGGTCACTATGAGTCAGAATTGACTTGACAGTATTAACAGCAGCAGCTAATGTCAAGTCTGGATTTCAAGTTTTTCTCTTGTGAGTCAACCTTTATACAAATATTTAAATATCTTTGAGCTTTGTCTGTTCTATTTACCACAGAAAGGGTGATAAGTAAATGAAGAACTTGACTAATACACCTACTTTAGAGTTTTAACAGTCATTTTGGTAGTTCTTTAGGTGTGCTTACACAGAATCAGCCTTCGGTATAGATTGCATCTAGATCAATCTAAAGGAAACGAAAATCCTCACCACTGGACCGATAAACAACATTCTTATCAACGGAGAAAATATTGAAGTTGTCAAGGACTTCATTCTTCTTGGATCAACTATCAACACTCATGGAAGCAGCAGTCAAGAAATCAAACAATGTATTGCATTGGAAAACATCTGCTGCCCAAAAACTTCTTAAACTTTTGAAGAGCAAAGATGTAGGCTTGAGGACTAAGGTGTGCCTGACCCAAGCCATGGTATTTTCAATAACCTCATATGCATGTGAAAGCTGGACAGTGAATAAGGAAGACCATAAAAGAATTGATGCTTTTGAGCTATGATGTTGGAGGAGAATATTGAAAGTTCCATGGACTGCCAAAAGAACCAACAGATCTCTGTTGGAAGAAATACAGCCAGAGTGCTCCTTGGAGGCCAGGATGGCCAAACTTCCTCTCTCATATTTCAGACTTACTGTCAGGAGGGACCAGTTGCTGGAGAAGAATATCATGTTTGGTAAGGTGGAGGGTCAGAGAAAAAGAAGACCCCGGCAAGATGGATTGGCAAAGTAGCAGCATCAGTGTTCTCAAACGTGGCAACAATTTTGGGGTTGGCCCAGGACCAGGCAGTGTTTCATTCTGTTGTGCACAGGGTCGCTACCAGCTTGATGGCACCTAACAACAACACCACAGAATCATGGAGGAGAGAATAACAGGTTATTATAAACTGCAGCTGATATCTGTGACTAAAACCTGTCCCACTTACCTCACGGTCATAGCTGCTACTACATAATTGATAGAATCAACTGCAGATCCAGTTTTAGGAAACATTTTAGACATATATGTACCCCATGCTAAGTCTGCTTTATTTAATTCTAATTTAAACAAATATTTATCTACCACCTGCTTCATCTCCTATAAGGTTTTTCTTGTGGGAGTTTAAAATATTAGCATACCAAAAAAATAATAATAATGATAAAATGCACTGCTATCAAGTTGATTTGGGCTCATAGAAACAGTAAAGGACAGAGTAGAACTGCTTCTTCATTTTCAGAGACTATAAATCTTAACAGAAGCAGACAGTCTCATCTTTCTCCCACAGAGCAGCTGGTGAATGGTAACCCCTGATCTTGCAGTTAGTAAATTAATGTTTAGCCTTCGGATCCACGATGACTCCTAAGAGTAGCTACATTAATCCCAGCCACTCCCTGTAATTGATGAAAGTGATGGTCCTCCCATGATTGTGTAAATCTATCTGAGCAGTATGAATCTAGGTGCTAACCTCAAGGTCAGCAGTTTGAAACTACCAGCTATTTCGTGGGAGAAAGTTGAGGCGTTCTGCTCCCATAAAGATATACAATGTTGGAAACCCTATGGAATATCCCTATGATCAGAACCGACTTCACAGCACACCACCGCAACGCCCCCCCCCCCCAGTCATTTAAAAGAAACTCAACAAATGCTGATATGATTTTATTTGTAGGTGATCCTTACTTAAAACCCACTCCTAACTCTCATTTTCAAACTGGATAAACTGTTACAGTATCTATTGTAGTCCTAAAAGCCATCCACTTCCCCAAACCACTTCAGCTCAACAAGTGGAACTTACTGTTCTTACTCAAGCATACTAAACTTCCTAAAGAAAAGTCATTGACTATTTGAATACATTTAAAATATGCATTTGGAGTTATTCATTATTATAAGCATGTTATGGAGCAAAGAATATTTTTAACCATTTCTGGTAATACTGCTAAAAATTAGACTTTCAAACAGAATGTTTGAATGCACTGTTTTTCCCTTTTTAAAATACACATGCATCAATCAGAGTGCTGCAAACTGATGAAATAACCTTGCCAATGGAACTGCAAAACAAGTGGCTTCCCAAACTATAGCTTCCCATATTATAACACAGGAGTTTGTAGATGAGTCTCTAGAAGACCTTATAGTGAGCTATTACCTTAAATAACTAATATTTTTGAACCAACCAAAGGTAAGCTTTTAAGACATCAGCATTTAGCTCAGTCAAATGAAATTGGACCTGGAAAAAAATGAGGCTGTTACCAAGACTAAACACTAAACTATGGTTAGCACCTGGCACAAAAATTATTCTTCCTAAATTTCCAAATGTCCCTTTGACGAGAACTCTTTTTCTGACAATATTCATCTAGAAAAAAGATTAAATAATTGAAATTCAAAGTGAATACTGTGAGTCCAAATTTTCTGAGGCAGGTGGAAAAAAAGCTGAGGCTTTTTATTATTCTATTCGTCCTCTCTATAACCCTGGGGAACATGTGAAAACTTAACCTAAGCAAAACCTTTATTTTCTGGACATACGCTTAAATGAAAATTAGATTTTACCCATTCCCTGACCTTGAAATGATTATAAATGTTTTAGTATTAATTTGTACATTTGTATATCTGTTGTTGTTGTTTTAGGTGCCATTGAGTCAGAACTGACTCACAGTGACCCTATGCACAATAGAATGAAACACTGCATGGTCCTGGGCCAACCTCAAAATTGTTGCCACGTTGGAGCACATTGATGGTTCCACTTTGCCAATCCATCTCACTGGGGGTCTTCCTCTTATTCTCTGACCTTTTACCTTACCAAACATAATATCTTTCTCCAGATACTGGTCCCTCCTGACAAATGTCCAAAGTATAAGTGATGAAGTTAGACCATCCGGGCCTTCAAGGAACACTCTGGCTGCACTTCTTTCAACACAGATCTGTTGGTTCTTTTGGCAGCCCAGGGCACTTTCAATATTCTCCTTCAAGACTGTAATTCAAATGCATCAATTCTTTTAAAGTCTTCCATATTCACTGTCCAGCTTTCGCATGCAAATGGGTTAGTGAAAATACCATGGCTTGGGGCAGGCACACCTTAGTCTTCAAGCTGACATCTTTGGTCTTTAACACCTTAAAAATATCTTGTGCAGCAGATTTGTCTAATGAAATACATCATTTGATTTATTGACTGCTACTTCAATGAGTGTTGATAATTGATCCAAGAAGAATGAAGACCTTGACAACTTCAATCTTTTCT
>NW_006408667.1:4653264-4678982 GCF_000296735.1 Chrysochloris asiatica | reverse complement strand
AGAAGACAAGAAAGAAGGAAAAGGTTAAAATGGATGCCAGAAGAGACACTGAAACTTGCTCTCCAGTGTCGAGATGCTAAAGCAAATGAAAGAAATGAGTAGATACAAAAGCTAAACAGAAATTTTCAAAGATCCGCTCGAGAAGATAAAGCCAAATACTACAACAAAATGTGCAAAGATCTGGAATCAGAAAACCAAAAAGGGAGAACATGGTCAGCATTTCTCAAGCTAGGGGAACTTAAGAAAAAATCAAGCCTCGTGTTTCATTATTGAAGGATTCTCTGGGCAAATTATTGAGTGATACAGAAAGCATCAAGAGAAGATGGAAAGAATACACAGATCCACTATACCAAAAGGAAATGGTTGATGTTCAACCATTTCAAGAGGTAGCATATGATTTGCCTATGTTGTTGTTAGGTGTCATCCAGTCAGTACCGACTCATGGTGACCCTTTGCACAACAGAGTGAGACATTGTCCGGTCCTGGGCCAACCTCACAATTGTTGCCACACTTGAGCCCATTGATGGTGCCATTTTGCCAATCCATCTGGCTAATGATTTTCCTCTTTTTCTCTGATCCTACACCTTACCAAACATGATATCCTTATCCAGGGACTGTTCTCTTCTGACAATATGTCCAAAGTATGAGAGATGAAGTTTGGCCATCCTGGCCTCCAAGGATTTGCTATATTTGAGATCAATTAAAAGTAATCACTTTAGAACCTACATATATGACTTCTTGAATTCTATAAATCATCATGCTGCTCAGATGTACATATGAAATTCAATAATTATCTGCAATGTGATAGATGGATGGACTGCATAAAATTATAAGACATATAGTTAAAAATATATGTAAATTAAACAGTTTACAAAAGAACCAACAGATCTGTTTTGGAAGAGGTGAAGCCAGAGTGCTCCTTGGAGGCCAAGATGGCTAAACTTTGTCTCTCATACTTTGGACATATTGTCGAGAGGGAACAGTCACTGGAGAAGGATGTCATGCTGGGTGAAATGGAGGGTCAGAGAAAGAGAGGAAGACCCCCAGCGAGATGGATCAGCCAAGTGGCATCATTGATGGACTCAAGTGTGGCAGCGGTGGTGAGGTTGGCCCAGGATCGGACATTGTTTCATTCTGCTGTGTATGGGGTCACTGTGAGTCAGTTCTGACTCGATGGCACCTGACAACAACAACAACAAGAGGAATATTGTTGTTGTTGTTAAGTGCCATTGAATCGGTTCTGACTAATAGTGACCCTGTATAGGTTTTCTGAAGGAGCTCTGGTAGCATAGTGGTTACAATTCAGGCTGCTGAAGGTCAGCAGTTCGAAACTACCAGCTGTTCCGCAGGAGAAAACTGAGAACTTTCTGCTCTGATAAAGATTTATAGCCTCTGAAACCCTGTACAGGGCCACTATGAGTTGGAACCGACTCCATGGCACATAACCACCAACCACCACCATAGGGTTTCTGAGGAGCAGCTGGTGAGCTTGAAGTGCCAACTTTGTGGTTCCACGTTCAGTACTGATCCTATAGTGCCATACCAAGAGTCCAAAAGAGGAATATTAGAGGTCATAAAAAGTTCACTCACCTCTTATTAATACCTGATAGTAAATTTTTTGTAAGTAACTGTCAGAAAAAATCTGTATCTTAACATAGCATCTTAAGTTAAATAACAATACAATTCAGGAACTGTTGCTGAGACAAAAACATACATTGTTGACAGTTTTCTGTTTTGTTCTGATTGGAAGTAAAACATGAAAAAACACTCTAACTGACTTCATGATTGTTCCATGAGTCAGTTTTGACTCATAACAACCCTACGTACAACAGAATGAAACACTGCCCAGTGCTCTGCCATTCTCATAATCTCTCTGATGTTTGAGCCCATTGTAACTGCTTACTATTGTTTTAAAATGGTCCTTTGAAAGTTTTAATAATAAAGTGAATAAAGAAGTAATAATTAACTGTTTATTAAAGATATAATGTTATTTAAAAAAAAAAAAAGAGGTAGCATATGATCAAGAGCCAATGATACTGAAGGAGGAAGTCCAAGGTGCATTGAAGGAACTGGCAATGAACAAGGCACTAGGAACTGATAGAATAAAAATTGAAATCTTTCAAGAAAGCGAGGCAGCACAGGACACGGTCTCTCATCGATGCCAAGAAATTTGGAAAACAGCTATCTGGCTGACTTTATTTGTGCCCATTCCAAAGAGAGGTGACCGAACGGAAAGCAGAAACCATCGGACAATCTCTGCTAATCCCATGCAAGTAAAGTTTTACTATAGGTAATACAGAAATGGCTGTAAGCATACACTGAAAGCGAACATCCAGAGGTTCAAGCTGGATTCAGAAGAGGCTGTGGAATGAAGGATATCATTGCTGATGTCCAATGGATATTGACTGAAAGTAAAGAATATCAGAAAGATATTTACCTGTGCTTTATTGATTACGCAAAGGCTTTTGATTGTGTGGATCATGACAGGCTATGGACAACATTGTGAAGTATGAGTATGCTGGAACACTTAATTGTGCTCATAAGGAATCTGTACCTGGACCAATAGGCAGTTCGAACAGAACATGGGAACACTGAATGGTTTCAAATCAAGAAAGGTGTTGACAAGATTGTAGTCTTTCACCATACTTATTAAACCTGTATGCTGAGCAAATAATCCGAGAAGCTGGGCTATATAAAGAAAAATGTGGCATCAAGATTGCAGGAAGACTCATTAACAACCTGCAATATGCACATAATACAACCTTGCTTGCTGAAAATGAAGAGGACTTAAAATATTTACTGATGAAGATCAAAGAGCACATATGTATGGAGTACATCTCAATGTAAAGAAAAAAATTTTCAACACTGGACTATTAAACAACATTCTTATCAATGAGAAAAGATTGAGGTTGTCAAGGACTTCATTCTTCTTGGATCAACTATCAACACTTATGGAAGCAGCAGTCAAGAAATCAAACGATGTATTGCATTAGGCAAATCTGCTGCAGAAGACCTTTTTAAAGTGTTGAAGAGCAAAGATGTCAGCTTGAAGACTAAGGTGTGCCTAATCCAAACCATGATATTTTCAATAACCTCATATACATGTGAAAGCTGGACAGTGAATAAGGAAGACTGTAGAAGAATTGATATATTTGAATTATGGTGTTGGAGGAGAATATTGAAAATGCCATGGGCTTTCAAAAGAACCAACAGATCTGTGTTACAAGTGCATCCAGAGTGCTCCTTGGAGGCCAGGATGGCCAAACTTCGTCTGTCATACTTTGGACATATTTTCAGGAGGGATCAGCTGCTGGAGGAAGATATCATGATTGGTAGGGTCAAGTATCAGAGAAAAAGAGGAAGACCCCCAATGAGATGGATTGGCCAGGTGGCAGTATCAATGGACTCAAGCATGGCAATAATAGTGAGGTTGGCCCAGGATTGGGCAATGTTTGGTTCTCCTGTGCATAAGGTTGCTATGAGTTGGTACTGACCCGATGGCACCTAACAACAACAACAAAATGGAGCTTTTCTACCATCTCTTTCCAAAGATGTAGTCAATCAATTGAAAGGAAGTTTCTTCTGGGGTGTGGACTACTTCCAATATGTTGGCCACTAAGGCAAATCTGGCCTTGCTTTTTGCTTGGTTTAGACCTTGCATGAGGTTAGTAATTCAACCTCTGGCTCTTTGGATTTGAGCTAGTGGCCTGCTCTATTTCTTGACAATTATGAAAGTTATCAGCAGCCTGACATCTTACCTACCCTACCTTCTTTTTATTTTTTATTCTTTTTATTTTTACTTGTGTGTTATTGACTGTTCAAAGGCTTTTGATTGTGTGGATCATGACAAACTATGGATAGCATTGCAAAAAATGAATATTCTAGAACACTTAATTGTGCTCAATAGGAATCTGTACATAGCCCAAGAGGCAATTGTTAGAACAGAATCAGGGATACTAATTGTTTTAAATTAAAACAAAGAGTATGCACCAGGGTTTTATTCTTTCACCATACTTATTCAATCTGCATGCTGAGCAAATAATCTGAGAAAGCAGATTATATGAAAAAGAATGTGGCATCAGGACTGGAACAAGACTCATTAGCCTGAGATATGTAGATTATACAACCTTGCTTGTTGATAGCAAAGAAGACCTAAAATGCTTACTGAAGAAGATCAAACTCTAGCCTTCAGTATGGATAGTACCTCAATGTAAAGGGGGAAAAAAATCCTGGCAATTGGACCAATAAATAGCATCATGATAAATGAAGAAAAGATTGAAGCTGTTGAAGACGTCATTATGCTTGGATCCATTATCGACACTCATGGAAGCAGCAGTCAAGAAATCAAATGACTTATTGAATTTTAAGCAAATCTGCTGCATAAGACCTCTTTAAAGTGTCCAAGAGCAAATTCACATTGAGGACTAAGGTGCACCTGACCTAAGCCACGGTATTTTTAATAATCTCATATGCATGTGAAAGTTGGCCAATGAAAAAGGAAGGCCATAGAAAAATTGATGCATTTGAGTTATGGTGTTGGAGAAGAATATTGAAAATACTATGGAATACCAGAAGAACAAACAAATCTGTGTTTAAAGAAGTACAGCCAGAATGCTCCTTAGAAGTCAGGATGGTGAGACTTTATCTCTCATACTTCAGACATGTCATCATGAGCCTACCTTACCTTTTTGCTTGCCATCTGAATTGCTGATCTTGGTTCATCAGCCCTAGCAGTAGTGAATCAGAAGCCTCCAATCTGGCATCTGACACATGGGGTTGAGATTTGTCCACCTTTACAACTGTTTGAGCCATTTCCTTGTTATGAAACTCTCTTTATATATACATGGTACTAAGGATGAGTTCTCAAATATAACTGATTTTAAAGACACTGATAAGTATTTTTTCCACTAGTAAAGATGGTGCGAATGCTGCTAATCCTTGGCATGAAGTGACAGCATTAATACCCAAAATATCAACACATAATGAAGAGAAACAAGGCTTTGGGTGATTGTGTGTTTGATGTTTTTCTGCAGTTTTGTCATAGTAAGAAATATAGAGAAGCTAGTTGGTTGTCTAAATTACAATATATACATTAGTAAAGGAAAGAGATGAGCTCAGAGCTTCAGAGATACAGCTAAAAAGCAACATAAAAGACTTCGAAGTCCCCACTTGTATAATGCGAGAAAGCCTTATTTTTTGTCGCAGAATAGCTGATATTGCCAAAACCCAAACCTGTCGTCTGATTGTTAGTGGTTACGAATCGGGCTATGAGCTGCAAGGTCAGCAGTTCGAAACTACCAGAGGTTCTGCGGGAGAAAGATGAGGCGGTCTGCTCCCGTAAAGATTTACAGCCTCGGAAACCGTGTACAGGGTCGCTATGAGTCGGAACCGACTCCACGGCACATAACAACAACAACAACAATAGTCTTATTGTAAGAAGGACTGAATTTCATTACCAGATGAATTTCCAGTCTTGAATTGTGTCTGATGTTAAAGGAGGACATTGATTGGCAAGAAATAGATACTGAAACTTTGGTTGTAAACTTCTTGTTTTGGGGAGGTGCCATCGATTATGTTACCACTTAAAGCGACCCTGTGCACATCAGAAGGAAACACTGCCCGGTTCTATGCCATATTCACAACAGTTATGTTTGAGAAATTACTGCTGTCACTGTTCCAATCCATCTCAGTAAGGGTCTTCCTGTTTTTGCTGTCCCTCCACTTTAGAAATCAAATTGACTACATCAGTGGAATGAGACGATGGAAAAGCTCCATATCATCAGTCAAAACAAGACCAGGGGCAGTCTATGGAACAGACCATCAATTGTTGTTGTTGTTGTTAGGTGCCATCAAGTCGGTTTCAACTTGTAGTGACCTTATGCACAAAATAAATGGATCCAAGAAAAAATGAAGTCTTTGCTTGACAAGTTCAATAGGAAGGATCAGTAGATGGAAAATAGGGTTTTTGTGACAGAAATGATTCTGGAGATCACATGATAGAATTTTGCAAAACCAATGACTTGTTCATTGCAAATACCTTTTTAAAAAAATATAAAGGATGACATTACACATGGATCCCACCAGATGGAATACACAGAAATCAAATTGTAGAAATATACGGTAGAAAGGCCCTATATGATTAGCCAAAACAAGGCCAGGGGCAAACTATGGAACAGACCATCAATTCCTCTCATGCAAATTAAGGCTGAAGCTAAGGAAAATTGAAACAAGTCCATGAGAGCCAAAATATGACCTTCAATATATACCACCTAAATTTAGAGATCATCTCAAGAATAGAATTGATGAATTCAAAATTAAAAACCAGAGAATTGTGGAATGACATTAAGAACATCATAAAAGAAGAAAGCAAAAGTTATTAAGAAAGCACGAAAAAAAGGAAAAGACCAAAATAGATGCCAGAAGAGACTTTGAAATTTGCTCTCCAGCATAGAGGTGCTAAAGCAAATGGAAGAAATGAGGAAGCAAAGGAACTTAGAAAATTTCAAAGGGCAGTTTGAGAAGACAAAGTCAAATATTATAAAGAAATGTGAAAAGATCTGAAGTTATAAATCCAAAAGGTAAGAACATGTTCAACATTTTTCAAGCTGAGAGAACTGAGGAAAATATTCAAGCCTCACCTTGCAATATTACTGAAGGATTCTGTGTGCAAAACCCACCACTCATCAGTCACTTTGTCCTACCCACTGTGGTTGCTTTCATGTTGCTGTGATTCTGGAAGCTATGCCACTGGTATTTTAAATACCAGCAGGGTCACCCAGAATGGATGTTTTCAGCTGAGCTTCCAAATGAACACAGACTAGGAAGAAGAAGATATGGATTATTTCTGAATACTTAGTCACTGAAAACCTAATGAATAGCAGCGGAAACTATGAGACTCAGAATATTGATGAAGAGCACCACCATATTTTCAGATATAGTGCCAGAAGATGAGCCCCTCAGGTTGGAAAACACTCAAAATACAACTGGGGAAATGCTGCCTCCTCAAAGTAGAGGTGACCATGATGACGCAAATCAAATAAAGCATTCAGACCTTCATCTTCTGATGGGGCACAACACAAAATGAAGAAAAATAGCCATAAACATAAATTAATAATTAAAATATGAAAAGTACCAAGTATGAATCTAGGATTATTGTGAATTGTGAAAAGTGAAATGAAGCACATACAAATCAAAATCCTAGGTGTTCGTGAGCTGAAATGGACTGGTATTGGCCATTTTGAATCTTACAGTCACATGGTTTATTATGCTGGGAATGACAAATTCAAATGAAGTGACATTGCATTCATCATCATAAAGAACATATCAAGATCTGTGTTGAAATACAACACTGTCTGAAATGGTATCATATCCATACGCCTACAAGAGAGAGCAGTTAATACCACTATTATTGACATTTATGCACCAACCACTAAAGCTCGTGAGGATGAAATTGAAATATTATACCAACTTCTTCAGTCTGATATCGAATCAAGATGCAATCAATATGTACTTCTAACTGCTGGTGATTGGAATACAAAGGTTGGAACAAAGAGGAATGAACAGTAGTTGGAAGGTATGGCCTTGGTGATAGAAATGATATTGCATGATAGAATTTTGCAAGTCCAATGACTTCTTCATTGTAAATACCTTTTTAAAAAAACCATAAAAGATGACTATACACATGAACCTCACCAAATGAAATACACAGAAATCAAATTGATTACATCTCTGGAGAGAGATGATGGAAAAACTCTATTGCATCAGTCAAAATAAGGCCAGGGGCAGACTTTAGACCAGACTATCAATTGCTCATAGGCAAATTCAGGCTGAAGCTGAAGAAAATTAAAACAAGTCCAAGCGAGCCAAAATAAAACCTCGAATCTATCCCATCTGAATTTAGAGATCATCCGAAGAACAGATTTGATGCATTAGATACTAAAGACTGAAGAACAGAAGAGTTGCAGGATGACACATAGAACATCATACAGGAAGAAATCAAAAGGTCATTAATAAACCAAGAAAGAAGGAAATGGCCAAAACGGAACTTGCTCTCCAGCAGAGACGCTAAAGCATATAGAAGAAGTAAGGAGGTATATGACCTGAACAGAATATTTCAAAGGTCAGCTCAATAAGATAAAGTCAAATATTATATTGAAATATGCAAAGACCTGTAGTTAGAAAACCAAAAGGGAAGAACAAGTTCAGCATTTCTGAAACTGAGGGAAATCATGAAAAACTCAAGCTTCGATACGTGGTATTGAAGGATTCTGTGAGTAAATTATTGAATGTTGCAGAAAGCATCAAAAGAAGATGGAAGAAATACACAGAGTTACTGTACCAAAATAAATGACCGATGTTCAACCAATTCATGAAGTAGTATATGATCAAGAGCCAATGATCTTGATGGAAGAAGTCCAAGATACATTAAAGGTATTGGCAAAGAACAAAATACCAGGAAAGATGGACTATAAATTAAAATCTTTCAACAACCGTTGTGGCACTGAAGGCACTCACTCATCTATGCCAAGTAATTTGGAGACAACTACCTGGCCAACTGATTGGGTGGTAGTGGTAGTGTGATATGGAGTCAGTTCTGACTCATAGTGACCCCATATAGGGTTTCCAAGGCTGCAAATCTTTATGGGAGGAGAAAGCCTCATCTTTCTCCCGCGTAACAGCTGGTAGTTTTGAACTGCTGACCTTGAGGTTAGCAGCTCAACTTGTAACCACTACACTACCAGAAGAGATCTATATTTGTGCCCATTCCCAAGAGAGGTGACTCAAAGGAACATAGAAATCACTGAACAATATTATTGATATCCAATGCAAGTAATGTTTTTCTAAAGACATTATTTCAAGAACGGTTGCAACCATACATTGATAGAGAACTTCTGGAGGTTCAAGCTGAATTCAGAAGAGGACATGGAAAGAGGGATATCATTGCTGACTTCAGATGAATCTTCTCTGAAAGCAAAGAATACCAGAAGGATGTCTACCTGCATTTTATTGACTACACAAAGGCTTTTGGTTTTGTGGGTCATGAAAAACTATGGACAGAATTGCAAAGACAGAGTATTCCAGAACACGTAATTGTTCTTATGAAGAACCTGAACATGGACAAAGAGACAGCTATTTGAACAGAACAAGGGAACACTGAATGGTTTCAAATTAGGAAAGATGTGCAACATGGTTGTATTCTTTCACCATATTTATTCAATGTGTAAGCTGAACAAATAATCAGAGAAGCTGGATTATATGAAGAAAAACGTAGTATCAGGATTCAGGATTGAAGGAAGACTCATTAGCAACCTGCAATATGCAGATGATACAACCTTGCTTATTGAAAGCAAATGGGACTTAAAATACTCTCTGATGAAGATCAAAGACCATAGCCTTTCGTGCGTGTTGCAACTCACTGTAAAAAAAAAAAAAAAAAATCCTCACCATTGGACCAATAAATAACATCCATATAAATGGAGAAAAGATTGAAGTTGTCAAAGACTTCATTTTGCTCAGATCAACCATCAATACTCATGGAATCAGTAGTCAAGAAATCAGATGATATATTGCATTAGGCAAATGGGCTGCACAAGATCTCATTAAAGTGTTCAAGTGCAAAGATGTCCATTTGAGGACTAAGATGCACCTGACCTGAGCCATGGTATTTTCAGTAACCCTTAATGCATGCTTAAGTTGGACAGTGAATAAGAAAACTATAGATGAATTGATGCATTTGAGTTATGGTATTGTAGAATAATGAAGGAACCATGGACTACCTAAAGAACAAACAGTTCTGTGTTGGAAGAAGTACAGCCAGAGTGTTCCTTGGAAGCCAGGATGGCTAGACTTTGTGTCTCATATTTCAGACATATTGCCATGAGGAACCAATCCCTGGAGAAGGAAATTATGTTTGATAAAGTGGAGGATTGGAAAAAAAGAGGAAGACCCTGAATAAGATGAACTCAGGCAAAGCAATGATTGCACAGCAGGACCAGGCAGTGTTTTGTTCTGTTGTGCATAGGGTGGTGATGAGTTGGTACTGACTTGATGGTAGCTAACAACAACAACTTTCGAATTGAGAAGGAGATTTTGTGACATAGTGTGTTACATGTTGAATTGTTAACAGTAAGGTCAATAGTTTGAATCTCTCAAATGATCCCTAGGAGAAAGATGAAGCTTTTTGCTCCCATAAAGATTTATACAGAATTGCTATGAGTTGGAACCAACTTAATGGCACACAACCACTGTCACCAAACCCATCCCAATTGAGTATTAAATAAAATGGCGTGATTGGTTTTTTCACGTCAATCTGTATTCAGTTAATTATCACAGATGGATAATTCTCCAAACTTTCGGCAACTCTGAGTTAGGCAAAAAATAGGAAGTTTTGATGGATAATTATAAGATTTGTTGTTGTTTCTAAGTGCTCCCAAATCAGTTCTAACTCATGTTGTTGTTGTTAAGTGCCGTCGAGTCTGTTCCGACCCATAGCAACCCTGTACAGGGTTTCTGAGGCTGTAAAGCTTTACGGGAGCAGAAAGTCTCATCTTTCTCCCATGGAGCGGCTGGTAGTTTCGAACTGCTGACCTTGCGGTTCACAGCCCAATTCATAACCACTATGCTACCAGAGCTCTAACTCATAGTCACCATGTATAAGGTTTCCAAGGACCAGCTAGTGGGTTTGAACTGCTTACCTTGTGGTTCAAAGTCCAGTGCTAATCCTATAGTTCCTCATGAAGCATCTAGTTATAAGATATTTATTAATGAGAAATAATATTGAACATTACCAACAAACAGATCATATCATATGGGAGGGATAGAACATCCATCAGGATCTACCCATGCAGAAGTAAGATTGAAACAAAGAGTCAGTAGACAGGTAGATAATTATGGTTGTTGTTTTTGTTAGGTCCCATAGAGTTGGTACCAACTCTTAGCAACCCTACCTATGACAGAACTAAACACTGCCCAGACCTGGGCCATCCTCACAATCGTTGCTATGTCTGAGCCCATTTCATTACTGGTGCCACTGTGTCAATCCATCTTGTTGAGGGGTTTTCCACTTTTTCTCCTACCCTCCACTTTACCAAATACAATATCCTTCTCTGAGGCCTGATCTCTCCTAATAATATGTCTGTAGTATGAGAGACAAATTTGGCCAACCTGGCTTCCAAGGAATACTCTGGCTGTACTTCTTCCAATACAGATGTGTTTGTTCTTTTGGCAGTCCATGGTACTTCTGATATTCTTCTCCAACACCATAGCTCAAATGTGTCAATTCTTCTTATGGTCTTCATAATTCATTGTCCAACTTCCACATGCATATTATGAGGTTATTGAAAATACCATGACTTGGGTCAGGCACACCTAGTCCTCAAACTGACATCTTTGCTTTTCAAAACTTTAAAGATGTCTTTGCAGCAGATTTGCCTAATGCAATAAGTCTTTTGATTTTTTGACTGCTGCTTCCAGTCCAAAAATCCAAGCAAAATTGTTGAATTGAGCAAAATGAAGTCTTTGATGACTTCAATCTTTTCTCTGTTTATATGGATGTTGTTTATTGGTCCAGTGGTGAGGATTTTTGTTTCCTTACATCGAGATGCAAGCCATACTGAAGATTGTTGTCTTTTATCTTCATCAGTAAGTAAAATTTTAAAGGTCAGCTCCAGAAGACAAAGACAAATATTATAACAAAATGTGCAAAGCCCTGGAGTTAGAAAACCAAACGGGAAGAACATGCTTAGCATTTCTCAAGCTGAGGGTACTGAAGAAAAAATCAAACCTTAATTTATGGAATTGAAGGATTCTATGGGCAAATTGCAAACCTCAAGGTCAGCAGTTTGAAACTACCAGCTGTTCCTCGAGAGAAAGATGAGGCTTTCTCCTCCCGTAAAGATTTATAGCCTCTGAAACCCTGTACAGGGTCGCTATGAGTCGGAACCAACTCCATGGTTAATAACTACCACCGCTACGTCGGCAAATTGGAGTTCTTGTGTGGCACTGTGGGCTATGTGTCAGACTGCAAAATCATTTGAAATGCAAAGCTGGTAGTTCAAACTCACCAGCTGCTCCCCGGAAACCCTATACAGGGTCACTATGCATCGGAATCAACTCAATGGCACTTAACAACAACAGAAACAACAATGGGCAAATTATTGGATGATGAAGAAAGCATCAAAAGAATATGGAAGGAATACACAGAATCACTGTAACAAAAAGAAATGGTCAGTGTTCAACCATTTCACAGGGTGGCATATGATCAAGAGCCAATGATACTGAAGGAAGAAGTCCAAGGTGCATTGAAGACATTGGCAAAGAACAAGGCACCAGAAATAGATGGACTGTAAATTTAAATATTTCAACAAACTGATGCTGAACTGGAGGCACTCACCCATCCAAAGAAATGTGGAAGGAATCCATATTTGTGTCCATTCCAAAGAGAGGTGATTCAGTGGAATGTGGATAGCATCGAATAGTATCATTGCTATCCCATTTAAGTAAAATTTTACCAAAGGAAACACAAAAACAGCTGTAACCATACATTGACAGAAAAATTCCAGAGGTTCAAGCTGGATTCAGAAGAGGATGTGGAATGAAGGATCTCATTGCTGACATCAGATGGATCTTGGCTGATTGCAGAGAATAACCAAAAAGAAGTTTACCTATGCTTTATTGACTCTGCAAAGGCTTTAAATTGTGTGCACCATGACAAGCTATGGACAGTATTGCAAAGTGTGAGTATTAAGGAACACTTAATTGTGGTCGTGAGGAGCCTGTACATAGACCAAGAGGCAGTTGTTCAAAACAAAACAAAGAAACTCTGAATGGTTCAAAAGTAGGAAAGGTGTGCACCATGGTTGTGTTCTTTCATCATACTTGTTCAATATGTATTGTGAACAAATATTCTGAAAAGCTGGATTCTTTGGAAGAACGGAAGAAGACTCATTAACAGCCTGTAATATGCAGATGATACAACCTTGCTTGCTGAAAGTGAAGAGGACATAAAATACTTATTTATGAAGATCAGGGACCACAGTCTTCAGTAAGGGTTGCACCTCAAATATAAAAACAAAACAAAACAAAAATATTCACCAATGGACAAATAAACAACATTCATACAAATAGAGAAAAGATTGAAGTTGTCAAAGACTTCATTTTGATCAAAACGACCACCAACACACAGAAGCAGTAGTCAAGAAATCAAAGACATAGTGCATTAGGCAAATCAGCTGCACAAGACCTTGTTAAAGTGCTCAAGAACAAAGATATCAGTTTGAAGACAAAGGTGTGCCTGACCCAAGCCGTGGTATTTTCAATATTTCCTATATACAAATGGAAGTTGGACAGTGAATAAGGAAGACCATAAGAAGAAAGTATGCATTTGAGTTATGGTGTTGGAGGAGAATTTTAAAAATACCATGGACTGTCAATAGAACAAACAGATCTGGTTTGGAAGAAGTGCTGCCAGAATGCTTCTTAGAAGCCAGAATGGCCAGAATTCATCTGTCATACTTCAGACACATTATTAGGAGGGACCAGTCCTTGGAGAAGGATATCATGTTTGGTAATGTGGAGGTTTGGTGAAAAACAGGAAGGCCCCCAGTGAGATGGATTGGCATAGTGGCAACAGCAATGGGTTCAAACACAGCAAAGAGTCTGAGGTTGTCACAGAACTAGTCAGTATTTTCTTCTGTTGTGCATGGAATCACTATGAGTTGGTACTGACTTGATGGCATTTAACAACCACCCATTCTGTGTTCACTTTGCCCTAAGAAATCAACTCAACTAGTTGTGACTATTAATTTTGTGGGGTGACCCAAACCTTCATTCCTGAAGAGACTGAGTCATTAATAGTTATATCAGAATTGGGCTGAAGTATTTTATCTTTGACTTTAATCACAGGACACGGTAGTATTGAGGCAATATAAGGAATTTCCTAGTTTTCAACATATTTTTCTTTACCTTTATTATGCAATATTAATCTGATTTCCCCTTAATAATCAGAAACAATCACACTACTCAGTACAGTAACTCCCTTCTTGCCTTAGACGTATAAGAGCTCAAAGTGCCCAGGGAGCATTCGTACATTCTGCTTCAGTGGGATCACTGTCGTGTCTACAGGTAGCAGTTTTCATCCCTTTGGAATAAAAGACCACCAGACATGAAGAGCACAGAGTTAGAGGGAGAGAAAGTAAAATATCGCAAATGGGTCACTAGAATTAATAGTGAGTGATACCCCTCCCATTTCTACCCCTCAGTTCCTGGACCCATGAATTCTGGCTAGTGGAGAAACAGCACCATATTTTGGATGCTGGTTTAGTGCACATACAGGTTTCTGGAGACTATTGCCCCAACTCTGCAAGGTATTGTCACCTACCTGGCACCAAAAATGTGTCTAAAGAAGCCATTCATCATTCTATGTAGAGAACTGCTTCTCTCCAAGAATGCAGTATTGCATTTCATTTTTCTTTCTTTCTTTTTTTTTTTTTTTAGGTAGAGGGAGTTATAATTTTTCCATTTGACTTTTCCTACTATAACAGTTGCACCAGAGGCACTCACTCATCTGTGCCAAGAAATTTGGAAGACAGCTATCTGGAACACTGATTGGAAGAGACCCATATTTGTGCCCATTCCAAAGACACGTGAAAGAATGGGATGAAAAATCATTGGACAATATTATTAAATATCACATGCAAATAAAAGTTTGCTAAAAATATTTTAAAATGGCTGCAACTGTACATTGCAAGGGAACTGCCGGAAGTTTAAGCCAGATTTAAATGAGAATGTCAAAACAGAGTTATCATTGCTGATGTCAGATGGATCTTGACTGAAAGTAGAGAAAACCAGAAAGCGTCTACCTGTGCTTTCTTGACTATACAAAAGCTTTTGACCGTGTGGATCATGACAAGCTATAGACAACATTGTGGAGAATGAGTATTCTAGAACAATAAATTGTGTTCATGAGTAAACTAGACATAGACCCAGAGGCAGTCATTTGAATAGAACCAGAGGACACTACATGATTTTAAATCAGGAAAAGTGTGCACTAGGGTTTTGTGTTCTTTCACCATTTTTATTCATTCTGTATAATGAGTCAGAACTGACTCAGCAACACTTAATAACAACATCAGTTTTGCTAATGTTAAAGGATAATGAACTTTAGTTCTGGTTTCAGACCTTTTGGAGTGCAAACTTGTTCCTGTAAGGTGGCCCTGATTGCAGGGCCTTCCCCAATTAGCATACAAGTTACCCTGAAAATGAAGTCTGTAAGTATAGTAAGGCAACATTGGCTAGTTCCTAGCCACCTCTAATAACGTATTTGATGTCTGGCATCTTAAAATCTGAACAACCATACCTGAAATACTAAATTCTTGCAGAACTAACTCCTTTGTGGGTGATCTGTGCCCTGTAGAGGCGACTAGATTAAAAGACAGAGAAAGTCACTTGGCATGATTCAAATGGCTCCCACAAATCTAAATTAAACTCCATTTGAATCAAACTGCAGCTTGTCCTAAAATCTCTGTTTCTGCTACTCTGGAAGGACAATTCAGCGTCTTGTAAAAGTTTAAGTGTTTATAACCCAAAAGTCAAGATTTTTACTTGTACAAGGCATTGTCTGTTAATATATGTTTGTTGTTTGTGTGGCTGGACCCAAAAGGAATGCCACAGTCAACATGTTCCAGGAGGTTCCAAAATAGAAATGATAATGTTTAAAAGCCTTGTAGTTTAATAACATCCTTGAAGCATTTTATCATGCACCACCTTGTGTCTCTGAGCTTGTAGTTTTTTTGTTTAGTACATGCTAAGTTGTTGTTGTGTGCTGTGGAGTCAGTTTCGACTCATAGTGACCCTGCACAGGGTTTCCGAGGTTGTAAATCTTTACGGGAGAAATCTTTCATCTTTCTCCCGAGGAACAGCTGGTAGTTTTGAACTGCTGACCCTGAGGTTAGCAGCCTGATTCATAACCACTATGTTGCTCAGAGGCACCCAATAAAAACCTTCGTTTTTTACAATTTGAAAAATCGTAGTAAACTGCCTTGGTACTAGAGTATCTCTTTATTCACAAATATCTCTACTTTTCAGTAAAACTCTTTTTTTCACCTATAATTGAGTGTAAGACTGGTACTTGACCAAAATTGACTTTTGTTGCATGTCTTATCTTCAAAACTTTTCTATTTCTCACCAATTAATTGCCTGGGCTTTTGATAACCTTCACTGTTCTTTTGTTGTGTCAAATCCTAACCTCTGTAGGATATTAGTCACCTAAATAGTGGCTAGCAAGAAGTTGCAGTAAAAATAAAAGGAAAACATAGCAAAAAGCTAGATACCAAATTAAAATCTGCTATGCATTTCTCCCTAAGGAACTCTGGTAGTGTAGTGGTTATAAGCTGGACTGTTAACCTCAAGGTCAGCAGTTCGAAACTGCCAGCTCTTCCACAGGAGAAAGATGAGGCTTTCTGCTACCATAAAGATTTGCAACCTCGGAGACCCTGTACAGGGTCACTATGAGTTGAAACTGACTCCATGGCACATAACCACCACCACCAAGCATGTCTCCCTAGTTTTTCTGGCCAGAGCTGACTCTAATAAATCCATGGAGATATGAGGCTGTCTTTTCATACTAAACTTCCTCTGTCTTTCTTTTGTCTTCAAACCACATCTCTGATATCTTAAAGTACTAGACAATGCTTCCTTAACCCCTGGGAAGAGTTATCTTTCTAAATAGACTCTGGCCTGTGTCTGACCTCATGCTTACAGCTGTACCCTGTTTGTTTAGTAGCCTAAATCGACTAAAACAAATGCCTATTGTTAAATCTAGCCTTTGACTGTGGCACCAGTCACTGGAGATAAACAAAATCTATTCATCTTCTCATTATATACTTAATTTCTCAAACGTTAATTTTTATTCTCATTCTAGAAGATTCACACTTTGTGAAACTATGTTACAATGTGAAGCACTAATCATATCTGCATTGCTGTGAAGTGCCACCTAGTTGGTTCTAACTCATAGCAATCTTGTATAGGATTTCCTAGGAGTGGTTGGTGGATTTATACCACCAGCCTTGTAGTTAGAAGCCCAATGCTTACCCTACAGTGCCATACCAGGACTGGCCCAGTACTTATCTTACAGAGCCACATCAGGACTTCATGTCTGCATGTTGTTGTTAAGTGCTATTGAGTTGGTTGGTTACAATCCATAGTGATCCTGTACAGGATTTTTGAGGAACTGATGGTGGATTTGAACTGTTAACAATGTGGCTAGCAGTCCAATGCTTATCCTACAGTGCCATACCAGGATTCTAGCTAATTGAGAAACTAGAGGGGTTAATTCATAAAATTAGTTTAGTTACTGATAAAGCTTGGTGTGGTGCTGTGGGCTAATGCGTCACACTGCAAAGTCATTTGAACTGCAAGGTCGGTGGTTCAAACTCACCAGTTGCTTCTTGGAAACCCTATACAGGGTTGCTACGAGTTGGAATCAACTTGACGGCACTTAACAACAACAACCACAAAGCTGGGTTGGTAAATCCATTATGGTGATTTGAGGCTTTTGAGGATAATATTAGATTTCTTGGGATCCATGGGTAATACAGTTAATGTACTTGACTATTAGTCAAAAAGTTAGAGGTTCAAGTTCACCCAGTGGCACCTCAAAAGAAAGGCCTAGCAACCTAATTCTAAATCCCTAGCTGTTGGAAACTGTATGAATCACAGTTCTACTCTGACACATATAAGTTTGTCATGAGTTGGAAATGACTTAGTGGCAAGTTAAAAAATGGACTTCTTATGACACACAATACACACAAACCTACGTATACACGCATACACATTATATTCTGCGTACCCATCAAAGCCAATGCAGAAAATATAAAACAAAGAAAGCTGAAACTTGCTTGCTCACTTCATGGAGAATGGAAACACAAGTCCTTACTGAATCTGTTTGTTTTTATATGTCATCAAGTTGCTTCTAACTCATAGTGGCCCTAAATGACAGAATAAGCTTTCCGGGGCTGTAATTTTTGCAGAAATAGAACAGCAAATCTTTTCTCCTGCAGTCACTGGTGTGTGCAAACCACCCACCTTTCAATTAGCAGCTGAGTATTGGACCCTCACACCACCAGGGCTCCTTTCTCTTAACCAAAAAATGGGAAATAGTACCAAGAGACTTAAACATAGCCTTAGGAGAGTATGACTTTAATGCCATGATCTTCAACATAAACTATCGGTTGGAGTTATTCTATCTCAAGGAAAACCTTTTGTTCTTGTTGTTCTGTGTCATTGAGTTATTGTCTACCCATAGTGATCCTGTATCAGGTTTCTGAAAAGCAACTGGTGAGCTTGAACCTTAAGGTTCAAAATGACTTTACAGTCTAGCACCTCACCAAGACTCCCTAGGGAGAGGACTAAGTAAGAAAGTGAAGAAAACTATTGTATCTCCCTAAACTTTCTTATGAGTCTGAAAGGATTAGTAGAAACAGTCTTTTTATGGGCCAAAGTAAAACTAGGGGGAGGAAAGTTAAGAAGGACTCATTTCTACAGTTTAGACTTACTCTATGAAAATGATAGCTTTGTGATTTTCACCTTGCCTTACAAGTAACAAACTGTGAAGTATAAGAAGCGTAGCAGGTGGATTTTAACTAAAGGTTATGGAGCTATACTGTTGAAAATTAATGCTGTCATTTGTCAGCAGATTTAACGCTGGCAAACCACTAAACTACTCTAAATCTCAACTTTCTAAGTGGCCATCCAAGGCAAAACAATTGGTCTTTATTTGTCCACAGTAACAGAGCTCGGTAGTGTAGTGGTTACGAATTGGGCTGTGAACAACAAGGTCAGCAGTTCAAAACTACCAGCTGCTCTGTGGGAGAAAGATGAGGCGTTCTGCTCCAGTAAAGATTTACAGCCTCGGAAACCCTGTACAGGGTCGCTATGAGTCGGAACAGACTCCACGGCACATAACAACAACAACAACAACAGAGGAGGAAGGAGAATCAGGAAGAGGAGGAGGTAATGGGATTCATGAACAACTGCCTCCTTTGCCAGGAGGCCAGAAGAACTGGATGGTGCCCAGGGATCATTATTGAACATTCTGATCAAAAAGATTCTGTAATTCATATTCTCATGGACTCTAGATTTTTTGCAGCCATTGAGGCTGAATGAATCCCTGAAACAATTGCCTGGATATGGTCTTAAAACTTGAAACCAAAAAATATCCCTTAAAGTCTTCTTAAAAGCAAAAGATAGTCTTGCTTCACTAGTGAGTAAAGGTTTCTTTGAGCATTATGCTCTTTTATCAACTTTTACATAGGATCAAATTGACGGCAACAACTAGAAAGATTCCATAGAAATCTTAGGGTGCAGGGAATTTATGATAATCAGGGGTTTGGGAACAGAACAGTTACACAACTCAAAGAATGCCATCACTGTATTGTGCATGTAGAAACAAATTAGTGTCTAGTCACAATAATAACAAAATAAATATTTTTAAAAAAGAAATGATATTACTAATTCAGAAGTACTGAATTAGATAATTCATAGAAAGTACTTATCAAAATGCTTAAAGTATTAACTAAAATAATAAAAATAATAATAGCACTGGTAGCACAGTGGTTACGAGTTGAACTGCTAACCTCAAGGTCAGCAGTTTGAAACTACCAGCTGTTCCATGGGAGAAAGATGAAGCTTTCTGCTCCTGTAAAGATTTACAGCCTCAGAAAGCCTATGCAGGGTCCCTATGAGTAAGAACCGACTCCACAGCACATAAACCACCACCACCACCAATAAAATTATTATTACATAGGACAGTTACTAAATCATAATATATTCATTATCATTTATCACTAAAGAATGGAACCCTAATGTCGGCAGCTTGAGATTATCCTCGGCTCCACAAGGGAAAGATGTGGCATGCTGCTTTCAGAAAGATTCCGGTCTTGGAGATTCTATGGGGTTGCTCTACTCTATCCTATAAAGTTGCTATGAGTCAGGATCTCCTTGATGGCAATGGGTATATGTTTATAATCAAAGAATTAACATAGCTCTTAGCTTATATTCATCATCCAGAATAAATATGGCCCTGTTACTGGTACATATTGCTGGCCAGGAGTCATTATTATTTACTGAAAATTTTCAGTCTTTATTTTCCAATTTTCCCATATCATTCCTCAGAATATTTATTTATTCCATAATGCTCTGCAAAATATCTGTCCTGAGGTACCCTAGAAATAGACTTGCATCTCTCTCTATTTATTGGAAAGAACTTTGCGCTTAACTATTTCTGTATAAGGCTTCTGTATAAGGCAGTAATTGTCGAACACTTTCTATAGTCCAGCTATATTAGAATCACTTGGGGGAAGTTTTTCAAATTGTTAGATTCCTAGATTTCACTTTCAGAGATTTAATAGGTCAGTACTAGAGAAAAGAGTAAACAATTCAGTGTTCCCTTGTTCTGTATAAAGAATTGTCTCTTGGTCTGTGTACAGCTTCCTTACGAGCAAAATTAAGTGTTACAGAATACTTATCCTCTGCAATTGTTTGTCTTGATCCAAACAGTTGAAAGTCTTTGCAAAGTCAATAAAACACAGGCAAACATCTTTCTTGTATTCTCTGTTTTCAACCAAGATCCATCTGATGTCAGAAGTGATACCCATCATTCTACATCCTTGTCTGAATCTGCCTTAAACATCTGGTAGTTTCCTTTCAATGTACTGTTGATGTCATAGACAACAGCCTTCGGTATGGGTTGCATGTCATTGCAAATAAAGCATAAATCCCCAGCACTGGATCAATAAACAATATCATGATAAATGCAGAAAGATGGAAGTAATTAAAGATTTCATTTTACTTGGATCCACAATCAACACTTACAGAAGCAGCAGTCAAGAAATCAATTGCATAGGACAAATCTGGTTCACAAGACTTTTTAAAAGTGTTTAAGAGCAAAAATGTCAGTTTGAGGACCACAGTGCACCTGATGTAACCAATGGTATTTTCAATAGTCTCATATTGTTGTTGATGTTGTTAGGTGTCATTAAGTTGGTACCAACTAATAGTAACACTATGTACAACAGAACAAAACACTGCCCAGTCCTGGGCCAACCTCACAATTGTTGCCACGTCTGGAGCCCATTGATGCTGCCACTTTGCCAATCCATCTCTCTGGGGGTCTTCCTCTTTTTCTCTGAGCCTCCACCTTACCAAATATGATATCCTTTTCCAGTGACTGATCCCTTCTGACATGATGTCCGAAGTATGAGAGATGAAGTTTAGCCATCCTGGCCTCCAAAGAGTACTCTGGCTGCACTTCATCCAAAACAGATCTGTTGGTTCTTTTGGCAGCTCATGGCAGTTTCAATATTCTCCTCCAACACTATAACTCAAAAGCATCAAGTTTTCTATAGTCATCCTTATTCACTGTCCAGCTTTCACATGCATATGAGGTTACTGAAAATACCATGCCTTGGGTCAGGTGCACCTTAGTCTTCAAGCTGACATCTTTGCTCATCAACAATATAAGAAGGTATTGGGCAGCAGATTTGCCTATGTAATGTGTCCTTTGATTTCTTGACTGCTGCTTCCATGAGTGTTGATTGCTCATCCAAGAACAATGAAGTCCTTCACAACTTCAATCTTTTCTCCATTGATAAGAAAGTTGTTTATTGGTCCAGGGGTGAAGCTTTTGTTTTCTTTAACTTGAGATACAATCCATTCTGAAGGCTGTACTCTTTGATCTTCATCAGTAAATATTTTAAGTCATCTTCACTTTCAGCAAGCAAGGTTGTATCATCTGCACATCGCAGGTTGTTAATGAGTCTTCCTCCAATCCTGATGCCCCGTTTTTCTTCATATAACCCAACTTCTTGGATTGTTTTCTCAGCCTACAGATTGAATAACTATGGTGAAAGAATACAATCCTGTTGCATACTTTTCTTCATTTTAAACCATTCGGTGTTCCAATGTTCTGTTCAAACAGCTGCCTCTTCATCCATGTCCAGAAGCCTCATGAGCACAATTAAGTGTTCCAGAATACTCATACTTTGCAATGTTGCCCATAGCTTGTCATGACCCAAACAAGCAAAAGCCTTTGTGTATTCAATAAAGCACAGGTAAACATCTTTCTGATATTCTATCCTTTCAGCAAACATCCATCGGACATCAGCAATGATATTTCTCATTCAATGTCCTCTTCTAAATCCAGCTTGACCCTCTGGAAGTTCTCTGTCAATGTATGCTTGCAGCCGTTTCTGTATGACCTTTAGTAAAAATTTACTCGCGTGGGATATTGTCCAAAGATTTCCACATTCCATTGGGTCACCTCTCTTTGGAATGGGCACAAATATGGATCTCTTCCAATCAGTCAGCCAGGTAGTTGTCTTCCAAATTTTGTGGCATAGATAAGTGAGTGCCTCCAGTACCACCTCGTTTTCTTAAAAGATTTCAAATTTTATTCCATCAATTCCTGGAGCCTCTTTCTTTGCCAATTCCTTCAATGAGCTTTGGACTTCTTCCATCAATATCATTGGCTCTTGATCATATGCTACCTCTTGAAATGGTTGAACATCACCCATTTCCTGATTGGGTACAGTGATTCTGTATTCCTTCCATCTTCCTTTGATGCTTTATGCATCATTCAATAATTTGCCCAGAGAATCCTTCAATAACAAAAGTCGAAGCTTGAAGTTTTTCTTCAATTCTCCCAGCTTGAGAAATCCTGAGCATGCTCTTCACTTTTGGTTTTCTGATTCCAGATCTTTGCACATTTCATTTTAATATCTGACTTTGTCTTCTTGAGCTGACCTTTGAAAGTTTCTGTTCAGCTCTGTACTTCTTAATTTCTTCCATTTACTTTAGCATCTCTATGCTAGAGAGCAAGTTTCAGAGTCTACTGGCATCCATTTTGATCTTTTCTTTCTTTCTTGTCTTCTTAATTACTTTTTGCTTTCTTCATGTATGATGTTCTTGATGTCATCCCATAACTCTTATGATCTTCAGTCTTTAGTGTTTAATGTATCAAATCTGTTCTTCAGATGATCTCTAAATTCAAGTGGGATATATTCAAGGTCATATTTTGACTCTTGTGAACTTGTTTTCATTTTCTTCAGATTCAACTTGAATTTGCATATCAGTAATTGATGGTCTGTTCCACAGTCTGCCCCTGGCCTTGTTTTCACTGATGATATGGAACTTTTCCACCGTCTCTTTCTGCAGATGTAGTCAAGAAGGTATTTGAAATGAACAAATCATTGGCTTTGCAGAATTCTATCATGCATTCTCAAGCATCATTTCTATCACCATTGCCATATTTTCCAACTACTCATCCTTCCTCTTTGCTCCCAACCTTTGTATTCCAATCACCAGTAATGAGCAATACATCTTGATTGCATGTTTGAAAAATTTCAGATTGAAGAAGTTGGCAGAATTCTTCTATTTCTTCCTCATTAGCTTAGTGGTTGGTGTATAAATTTGAATAATAGTGGTATTCACTAGGCTTCCTTGTAGGCGCATGGATATTATAATATCACAGACAGCATTGTACCTCATGACTGATTTGGATATGTTCTGTTTGACAATGAATGAAACACCATTTCTCTTCAATTTGTCATTTCCGGCATAGTAAATCATATGGTTGTCAGATTCAAAATGCCCAGTATCAGTCCATTTCAGCTCACTAATGCCTCAGATATCAATGTTTATGCGTTCCATTTCATTTTTGGCAACTTCCAATTTTTCCAGATTCATACTTTGTACATTCCATGTTCCGGTTTTCAATGGATGTTTACAGCTGTTTCTCTTCATTTTGAGTTGTGGCCCATCAGCAAATGAAGGTACCATGAGGTTTACTCCGATGGGTTTTACTCTATTTGCATCATCACCATCAACTCTTCTTTGAGGAGGAAGCTCTTCCCCAGTGGCCTTTTGAGTGCCTTCCAACCTAAGGGGCTCATTTTCAGGGACTATATCTGACAGTGTTTCTCTGCTATTCATAAGGTTTTCAGTGACTAAATATTCAGAAGTAGCTTTTCACTCCTTCTTCCTAGCCTGTCTTTGTCTGGAAGCACATCTGAAACCTGTCCACCATGGGTGACCCTGCTGGTGCTTAAAATACCCATGGCATAGCTTTCAGAATCACAGCAACTCACAATCCACCACAGTATATGACAAACCAACAGGCAAATGGTAGTAGTTTGGTTTTAAGTGCTGGTGGGATTGCAAAATGGTCCGACCACTCTGGAAAACAATATGGCACTTCCTCAGAATATTGGAAATAGAGATTGCTTATGATCTAGCAATTCCTCTACTTGGTATTTATCCACAAGAAATATGAGCCATAATGCAAGTATATATATGCACACCAATATTCATAGCAGCACTATTTACAATAGCAAAAAGATGGAGACAACCTAAATGCCTATCTATGGAATAATATATAAACAAAATTTGGTATATACACACAATGGAATACTCTACTACCCTGAAGAATATCAAGGAAGCAGTAAGCCACCGCATAACATGGATGAACCTTGAGGACATTCTGCTAAGTGAAATCAGTCAGTCACAAAAGGAGAAATACATCATAGATCCATTATTGTAAAAAATTAAGAAAAACACCCACACTAAAAGGGGAAAAAAATAGTTTTTATTTATTTATTTATTTTTATTTTTTTGTTTGTTACTGGGGTATATGGGGTGAGGTAAGGGGGAAGGAAGGAGAGGTGGAGTACAGGGTATGGAATAGGCACAGGATAGTGGAACACAGGGAATGGAATAGACACATGATACTTTGGATGCTGGGGTGGGGGGGCCATACATTAGAAAGGGAAGGGGAAAGGAAAAATAAGGTGGATGGGAAAATATCTAAGGCAGATTTACATGGGCTAAATGGGACAGAGGTAAATGACGACCTAAGCACAAATGTGGAACAATAGGGCTCATGGATACAAAGATTAAGGCATGGTTTGAATGGGTAAAAGTGGGGAAATGATGTTAAGATACTTGGCTGTCTTTTAAATCATGGGTTCCCTTGCCTACTATTGTAAAATAGACATTTGAAGGGAGAGAGAGAGGAATAACCAGAAACATCACCAGAGAAAGCTTGTAAGTCTGTCTTCAGCCTGTAACTGTTTAGAATAACTAAAATGGGGCTAGAAGTTGCCCTGTGTAGGAGGCTCCCTGCAGAGCCTTTGCATTGCATAAGACCATAATTTTCTGAGGTGAGACATTCCCATGTGAAAGGACAAGCAGACCAGTCTGGAGCAGGTAGAAGAACAAAAGATACCTCTTGAAAGAAAGACCAGCAGAAAAAATTTAAAAAAATAAAAAATAAAATAACAGCAGTCCAATTGACTACTACAAGAACATGCAAGTTGTTCCCCAGGGAGCCATCAAGGCAAGCGGTCAGGTCCCCTCAAGGCAAACCTCTTCCAAGACTGAAACTCACATGGAATACACTAGCAGGCATATGGTCCTGCTGCTGACCATGTTGGTCACTGATAAGGGGAATTGGGGAAAAAGCAACAACGAAGTTGTGAACTAAGTCTGACCACATTCAATAGACACCTGTTAACCTGGATTGAGACCTGGGAACTCTTGGACTTAGGGGCAGGGATATAGCCCCTGAGGACTAGAATCGAGTGTGAAGCATCCAGCTGATATAAAGTGAGAGGGGATGCACAAGAACACCTACACTTGCAGATAGTACCCATTTGACCTGGCATCTA
>NW_006408667.1:4647197-4648491 GCF_000296735.1 Chrysochloris asiatica | reverse complement strand
TCTTCAACACTTTATAAAGGTCTTGTGCAGCAGATTTGCCTAATGCAATACGTTGTTTGACTTCTTGACAGTTTCTTCTGTGAGTGTAGATAGTTAATGCAAGAAGAATGAAGTCCTTGGCAACTTTAATTTTTTCTCCATTGATGAGACTGTTGTTTATTGGTCCAGTGGTGAGGATTTTTTTTTCTTTACATTGAGATGTAATTCATACTGAAAACTGTGCTCCTTGATCTTCATCAGTAAATGTTTCAAGTCCTCTTCACTTTCAGCAAGCAAGGTTGTATCATCTGCATATTGCAGGTGGTTATTGAGTCTTCCTCCAATCCTGATTCCACATTTTTCTTCATATAACCCAGCTTTTCAGATTATTTGCTCAGCATACAGGTTGAATAAGTATGGTGAAAGAATACAACCTTGCCGCACACATTTCTTAATTTTAAACCATTCTGTGTTCCCATGTTCTGTTTGAACAACTGCCTCTTGGTCCATAGACAGATTCCTTATGAACACAATTAAGTGTTCTGTAATACTCATACTTTGCAATGTTGTCCATAGCTTGTCATGATCCACACAATTGAAAGTTTTTGCGTAGTCTAAAGCATAGGTAAACATCTTTCTGATATTCTCTGCTTTCAACCAAGAACCATTGCACATCAACAATGATATCCCTCATTCCATGGCCTCTTCTGAATCTGGCTTGAACTTGTGGAAATTCTCTGTCAATGTGTGCTTGTAGCCATTTCTGCATTACCTTTAGTAAAACTTTACTCTCATGGGATATCAGAGAGATTGTCTGATGATTTCTGCATTCCGTTGGGTCACCTCTCTTTGGAATGGGCACAAATATGGATCTTTTCCAATCAGTTGACTAGATAGTTGTCTTCTAAAGCTCTTGGCAAAGGTGAGTGAGTGCCTCCTATGCTGCCTCACTTTCTTGAAATATTTCAATTTTTATTTCATCAATTCCTGATGCTCTGTTCTTTTCCAATTCCTTCAATGCACCTTGGACTTTCTCCTTCAGTATCATTGGCTCTTGATCATATGGTTGAAAATTAACCATTTCCTTTTGGCACAGTGACTCGGTGCATTCCTTCCATCTTCTCTTGGTGCTTTCTGCATCATTCAATAATTTGTCTAGAGAATCTTTCAATAATGAAAGTCAAAGCTTGCATTTTTTCTTCAGTTTCCTCAGCTTGAGAAATGCTGAGCGTGTTCTACATTTTTGGTTTTCTGATTCCAGATCTTTGCACATTTTGTTGCAGTATTTGGCTTTATCTTCTCAAACTGATCTTTG
>NW_006408667.1:4636972-4647097 GCF_000296735.1 Chrysochloris asiatica | reverse complement strand
AAAAAAAAAAAAAAAAAGGAGTAACCCACTATAAGTGGATGAACTTGACCTATGCTTGTGGATGCAGTATGACAAAAGAGAGGACAGATCTCTACAGTGAGGGTCATTCCCACTCTTGGTACACAGGGTCGACAGGGAGGGGGAACTTAGACATTGGCTACCCAAAACGGGGGCACTACAAAGGCAAGAAGAGGCTGGCTTACAAGCTTTCAATAGGGATCAAGAGGATACAGGAGAAGGTAGAACCTCCACTGAATTGTTTCCAACCTGTCTGAATGGGGTTGACAAAAGTTGAGGAAGAAAGTACTCCTGTGGTTCAATAGGGAATGATTGCTATCAGGTATGACAGTGAGTGTTGGAAAGGTAAATGTAAATATTTGGTAATAAAAGGAGGGGAGTGGCTGATTTTGAAGTCCAGGAGCGGAGATCCCTGGAACCATCAAGGGAGAAAAATGAAGTGTGAGACTCTGTGCAGAGAGGCAGTAACACTAGGGATGAAGGCAGAGACAATGACATAAACAGAAGGAATGGCTGGGTATTCTGGAGTTAGGGAGGGAGAGGGGTTGTGTGCTGGCAACAGGGGGGCAGGCTTGTGGAGTGTACCCTTTGATTGTTTGATGATGCATGCAGGGGATTTTGATCGTTGCAATGAAAGAAAATATGATAGGATGAATGTAAAGATAATCACCCGTATAAACTAACACATAATTCACAATGGAAAAAAAAAAAAAACGTTCAAACACCTATCAAAATTTTAATACCTGTAACTTTAGACCTAGAAATCTACCTATGTGTTTTTGTTATTGTAAACTGTTGTCGAGTTGGTTCCTACTCCTAACAACAATGTATATGATTTCCCTAGACCAGCTATTGAGTTTGACCTACTGATCCTGTGGTTCAAATTTATCTTGTAGTCTAGTGCTTATCCTACAGTGCCACAGATGTTGTTGTTGTTAAGTACTGTTGAGTCAACTCTGAAATGTTATCACCCTCTAAATATACTCATAATGGTATGTAGATATGTATACTAGAATGAGCATTGCAGATTTCTTTGTAATAAAACAAACACTCACAGAAAAGAACAAAACCAAGCCAAGATCTGGTTAAATAAATTGTGCTTTTTTATATTGGCATGACTCAATGGCATTCAATTTATAATGCCATGATTCAATAAGGTGGTTCAACATGTGATGATATTGAAAGGTGTCCACCAAAATAGAAATAAACAAGTTACAATAGAGAGTATACAGTCTGATATCATTTGTGGTTGATAGGCTCAGATGGGACTCCTGGTGTGACATTGTAGGATCAGCACTCAACTTTGAACCAAAAGGTCAGCTATTCAAACCTACCAGCTGCTCCTTGGAAATCCTAGACGGGGTCATTAGGTGTCGGAACTGACTTGATGGCCCTTAACAACAACAACATAGACCGGGCAACATTTCATCCTTTTACACAAAGATATCCTTGAGTGGGAGTTGCTTCAATAACAGCTGACAACAAAAACAATAACAAGACTGTATTAAATATACTCCAGTGTAGTGAATGCACTCAGCTACTAACAAAAAGTCATCCTGAGTCATCTAGAAAGAAAGTCCTGAAAATCAGCTTTTGAAAACTCTATGGAGCACAGTTCTACTCTGACACACATGAAGTCGCCGTGAGTCAGAATCAACTTAAGGGACACTTGTAGTGATTATGTATCCCTTGTCTTTTATGCTAGGGGAATGTTTTATTTTTAATAGAGCTTATATTTAATGGCTGCAAACCGCAAGATCAGTAGTTCGAAACTACCAGCTGTTCCTCTGGAGAAAGATGAGGCGTTCTGCTCCCGTAAGGATTTACAACCTCGGAAACCCTGTACAGGGTCGCTATGAGTCGGAACCGACTCCACGGCACACAGCAGCAGCAGCAGCAGCAACAGAGCATATTTAATTTGTAGGAAATTCTTCCTAGCAAGTTTGGTTTAGTTGCTAGGTTAAAAATTACTATTATGCTATCTAGCTTGATTAAATACCACATTGTTCCAGTAAATCACATGTCTGGTTAACATAGAGCTATCTTGCTGGGTTTTCTAAAAGATTAAATGAGATAATATATAAGAAAACACATTTAAAGCTAAGTGATCTACAAATTATTGTTATTACATTCAAGAGTCATTCAGTGCTTTGATTACTACTATACTAGTAAAATTCTAGGAACAGTAAATATAAAGGTAAATAATGCAGAGCTCTGGTAGCGTAGTGGTTACGAATCGGGCTGCGAACCTTAAGGTCAGCAGTTCGAAACTACCAGCCGCTCCGCGGGAGAAAGAGGAGGCCTTCTACTCCCGTAAAGATTTACACCCACGGAAACCCTGTACAGGGTCGCTATGGGTCGGAACCGACTCGACGGCACTTAACAACAATGCAGAATTCAAGGTCTTACGATGTTTTTATTCTAATAAGAAAGACTGTTGTTGTTTAGTGCGCTTGACTCATTTCTGATTCATTGCAACTCATTGTGAAGTAGGGTTTCCAAGGAGGGGCTGGTTGGTTTGAACTGCTGACCTTGTGGTTCCCAATCAGAGCTGATCCTGCACCCCCACACTAGGAATTCAATAAGAAAGATCAATTTGTTAAAAGAAAATCAGAAGAAAGTGGAATACAATATAAACTAGTACTACAACAGAAATTGTAGTAAGAAAAATTATGATGGAGTAGTGGCTTGTTGGATACAGAGAATGGTTAATATAAAATCTGTTCTGAGTTTCTCAAACACATGTAGATTAAAAGGAAAATTATGGTAAAGAAAAGATTCCATTTTGTGGTGATATGGATGTATAAGTGAACATGGCTTGTACTGGGGAATATGAATAGCTCTAAGTAGTTGACACCATCATTTTAAAAATAAAATTTGTATTCAATAAAACACATTGAACACTTTTGGCCATGTTCTAATCTTTTAAATAATGCTGAAAATACTTTCATATTTGTTTATGGTACTATACCATGCTATGCATGTTGATATCATTGCATCTAAGAAGCAAAAGAGCTGCTATAACCAGTGGTCAGCTTGGTGGATAAATTTGAATTTCATGAAATCATGGATACATAGCTTCTGGATGGCTTTTTAATTTGTTTTCCTAAAATCTATTAGGAGAAGCTCATGACAGTCTTTGTTATACATAGATGAATATCTTATTATGTATGTAATCTGGGCACAATGAGTGGTAGAAAATTATTAGTAATAAATAGAAGCAGCATTGTGGGGCGAGACAATGCTGATAGATGGCGCACTTGTAAGTCTAATTTCGTTTGCAAGTAGAAAGCAATTTCCATCTTTTTTTCAGTAGTCATGATAGAAAACATATTGACATTGAAAAATGTACTTTCAAAATATTTTGGTTTGAATGTTTTGTTTTCCTGTTCCTATAAATTATTATTTCTTTCTTTTTCCTGCCCCCTTCCCCTTAGAGTCTGTCATTGTTAGTATAGATATTAAAGGTTTGATCATATATATGTGCTATGTGACTGAGCAAATAAGAGAGCTACTGTTTTATTTAACAGTGTTACATATAAATTTGGAAATTCACTATATATATATATAATTTCCCTTTTTCTCCAGCTTTACCTTGCCCTGGTAGGTTTTTCATGCATATGCTATGCATTTTTTTTTTTTTTACTATTATATAATTCATAGTTTCAAAGTAACAGTGTCACATACCCTTACCACTCTCATCCCAAACCCTTCACTGAGATCTAGTCTCTATTTTGAGGTGTGAAGTTTTGAATATGCTTCCAGAATTATTTTGCTTGGATATTGGGGCTTCTTCTGGGTGGTTGTTCACCCAGGTCTTAGTCCACCTGGGGTTGGGTTGTAACTCACCCAGGGCCCACGTATCTCACCTACTGTAGCTCACCGGGCTTGTAGTTTATCCAGAGCCATACTCACCAGGGGCCAGAGCTCACCCTGGGCTGCAGGTCACCTGGGACCATCGTAGCTCACCTGAATAGTAGCACACCCAGACTTTAGCTGTGGGAGCAGAAACTTCAACTTTCTCTCATGGAGTGCTGGTCAACTGGCTATCGTATCTTTGTAGGCAATGTGTCTGCTCAGCCTACCATCTTGTGTGCTTTTATTGTTAACATCAGACTATAAAGAAAGTGGCATAAAGGCCTTACAAAACTACCTAATGGGGAGGGTGAAACTGGAGACAAACAAACAAATGTATAATACACACAATATTTGCGTAGAAGTATGGACTAATTTGGAGTATCTCAATTTTGCACTTTAGAATTTAGGATAGAAATATGCAGGTCAAATCTTACAACATTTCTTTCTTCTTGAGTAAAACAGTCATTAAAAGGTTCTTGATCAAACCAAAATAAATTTCTAAATTCACAAATTCTTAGTAAATTACATTAGCCCATTACTAAATTGAATAATATAACTTGCTCTATCCCAACAAGAAAATGTATAAGGAATATACTCACAGACTATAATAACAATTTTACAGTGATGTTTACTTGTACTGACCAGACAGTTGCTATTGTCTTAAAAATTGAGCTACTGCCCAAACACCTAAAATTACATAGCATTGACATTTGATTCTGTATATATTTTAGATGCTACCTTTGTGGCTCTGTAGGATAAGCACTAGACCATAATAAGGTCATTTGAATGGCAAGGTCTGTAGTTCAAACTCACCAGTTGCTCCTCAGAAACCCTATACAAGGTCATGATGAGTCCTAACCAACTGCACGACACTTAACAACTACAACATACCCATCCCATTCTAGGGAGCCCTAGGAGGGTAGTGGGTTACGCATTGGGCTACTATCCACAATATTAGCTGTTCAAACTCATGTACTCTGTGGACTAAAGATGAGACTGTCTGCTCTCCTAAAAATTGACAGTCTCAAAAACCTTAGGGAGTTCTACTCTGCCCTATAGGGTCACAATGAGTAGGAATGGACTCTAAGGCAGTGGATGGGTTCCAGTCTATAAATGGTTTTAACATATTCTCTTTTAATTATACCCTCCTCAATTTTGAAAAGAAAATAAACTAAAACTTAGTTAAGTATTCACAGAAATTTAAATAAAAAGAGTTCTATTTTAAAATGTATGTACCGCTCCCCTCTTTCTTTTATATCACTGTTCAGTAACCAAACTTAACTAATTATATATTAAAATTTCCTCATTGTATATTAACATGAATTTGAACCAATCCTCATTTAGGAAGTTAACATCTGTATTCAAATCTTTCATTTCCTAAATGATCTGCATAATAGTAAATGCAATTGCGGTTTTTCTCAGATGCTTTGGAAAATCCATGTTTTAATTTTTGAGGTAGATAAATAAAATGAGATAAAATCAATAATTATAATGATGGCACAGATTCAAGCATTATTTGGTTCTGTTAGATATAAAGGCTGAGATGAATCAGAGTCAACTTGAAGGCCAGAGTCGACAACAACAAAAATAAAATGGAATGTATTTCTTTCATTTTAATATATTGACTAAAGGGATTGAAATGTATATTAGTAAATGAATGCTTATATTGAGCTCTGAACATAACATATTCTATGTATGTATAAATTATTCTGCTTTATGAAAAGTAAGGGGACTAGCTGGTGTGGAATGATGTTCTACTTTTCTAGAGACACACAAATTCCATAGCTACCTCCCATTGCTATTGTCCATAAATCTATTTTTATTCTTTGGATTGTTTAAATATTTTTTGCATGTAATTTTTATTTATTTATTGGAATTTTCTATTTCTGCAAAAATTTATTCAAAGCATATAACCAAATGAGATTTGTACTCAGTACATAGAATAAGGTGAGATTTGTAGATAAAGATGCTCTAGAGGTATAAATTACAGGATAACTATAGGGTCTCAAAGATAGAATATATACTTATGAAATAAATCAGACATAAGAGCCAAAAATTACTAATAGATGTTAAGTAAAATGATCCTAGCCCAGTTATGTTAGTTAATGTGAAACCTAGAATAAAAATAATGGAGTTGTTGGTTAAAATAAATTCTACAGTCAGAATGTTGATAATTTTTAACTGACCATCATATATTCAAAAGTCTTTGCCAAAAGATTGTTATTGTTAAGTGCCATGGATCCTGTTCCAACTCATAGTGACCCTTTAGTCCTGGTATGGCACTGTAGAATAAGCACTGGCCTGCTACTAACAAGGTCTGCAGTTCAAACACAAGAGCCACTCCTCAGAAAACCTATACAGGGTCACTATGAATCAGATACAACTCAACAGCATGTAACAACAACATCAACAACGGATTTTTAAAGAGTTTCTGGTGGGTTTGAACCACTGACCTTCTGATTAGTAGGCTAGTGCTTACCTTACAACACTACACTAGGACTCCAAAGGTTAGAGGGATATAATAATGAGGATTCAGGCAAGACTTCTACAACAGGACATTTGAAAATATTTCTGTTTTTTTGTGCAACAATAATGCATTTCTTTTTCACAAAAGCAGCTGAATGTGTGGCCCGTTGCTGATATGACAAATTAATGGTATCAGTATTTACCAAGGCTCCTTCCCGTACTTGTTTATCTACCACCCAAGGAGCTTGTCCTAGTTTGAATATGGCTTATTACGAAATCACATTTCAGCCTGTGAAATGGGAGAGGAAGAGAAAATGAGGGAGCCAAAACTCCTTCCCTTTTAAGGAACATTCCAAAAATTACATAAATGATTTCTGCTTAAATTTTACTGTCTATAACCTAGTCATATAAACACACCCAACTATAAGGGAGTCTAGAAAATGTAGACTTTAGCTGGTTAGTTCTGCAGCAAACTAAAGCTTCAATTATTAGGGAAGAAGGTGTGAAGAAATATTGGCCTAACAACTTAAAGCCTCTTTTCACATCCAAAAACATTATCTCTATATCTCTATCCCCAACATATCTGTCAGTTTGTCATACTGTGGTGGCTT
This sequence comes from Chrysochloris asiatica, assembly GCF_000296735.1. Classification (NCBI taxonomy): domain Eukaryota; kingdom Metazoa; phylum Chordata; class Mammalia; order Afrosoricida; family Chrysochloridae; genus Chrysochloris; species Chrysochloris asiatica. Next base: position 4,640,144 of record NW_006408667.1, on the reverse strand, counting down.
TCATATTGCTGTAGTGTTGGATGTTGTACCACAGGTGTTTCAAATATCACAGGGTCACCCATGGTAGAATGATTTCAGTGAAGTTTTAATACAAAGAACAGACTAAATAAAAGGAACAGGAGGTATACCTCTGAGGGATTAGCCACTGTAAACCTCATGAACAGCAGCAAAATATTGTCTGGAATAGTACCAGAAGAAAAGTTCCCTCAGGTTGGAAGATAATAAAAACTGATGGGGAAGGGCTGCCTCCTCAAAATAGTTCCAACTCATAGTAACTCTGTATAGGATTTTTGAAGAGCAGCTGGTAGGTTTCAACTGTAGACATTCGCTCATAAACTCCTTCACTATTGTAACCTGAATTAATTTTTTTCTTAAGTTTTTTTCAGCTTGAAAGTGTTAAGTGTGTTCTCCCCTTTTGGTTTTCTAACTCTTGGTCTTTGCACAATTCATTATGATAATTTTCTTTGTCTTCTTAAGCTGGACTTTGAAATGTTCTGTTTAGTTGTTCTACTTCCTCTTTTACATGGATGAAGCAAAACTTTGGGGACCTTTATTTGTTTATAGAGTACAACTGGAAATGAGAAGAAATAATTGCAAAAAAGCATGAATTATTGGACCATAGAATGTATGCAGCACAAATATAGGGAAATTGAAAGTTGTTAAGGGTGAAATTGAATGTAAAAATATTGATATCCTAGGCATTAGTGAGTTGAAATGAGTAGGTATTGGCCATTCTGAATTGGACAAGCATATGCTTTATTATGCTGGGAGCAAGAAAATGAATGACATCACATTCATGGTTAAAAAGAATATTTCTAGACCCATCTTGAAGTACAATGTTGCTGTGATACTTTTATATGCCTAAAGCGAGGACCTGTTAATACAACATTTATTCAAATTTACACACCAAGCCCTAATTCAATGATGAAGAAATTAAAGAATTCAAGCAACTTCTTCAGTTTAAAATAGATGAAGCATGCAATCAAGATATATTGATCATTGCTAGTGATGAAAATGCAGAAATTGAAAGCAAAGAGGAGGAATTAGTAGTTCAAAAATATGGCCTTGACATAGTCTGAAGAGGGAAAATAATACTAAGATACCTGACTATCTAATAAATATCAGTTTACCTTGCCAACTATTGTAAAATAGACACTTGCATGGGATAGAAAGGAAAGTTGGGAAACATGAATAAAGAAAGCTTGTAAGCTCGTCTTCAGCCTATAACTGATTGGAATACCTAAAAGGGGTTCTACAACTTGCCCAGTGAAATAGCCTCTTACAGAGCCTTTGCAGTGTATAGGACATTAGGTGGAATCCTGAGCCCTATCGAAAACCTTCTGAGGTGGGACATTCCCACTATAAAGAACAAGCAGGCCAGCCTGGTACAGCTAGAGAGACAGAAGATACATCTTCAAAGAACGATCAACAGGAAAAACCCAAAGCAAAAATGGCAGTGTAACTGGCTACATAAGAATAAGCAAGTTGTTTGCTGGGAAGCCATCAAGGCAAGCAATCAAGTTCCCTCAGGCCAAAGCTCCCTCTAAGACTGAAACTCAAAGGGAACATATGAGCAGGCATGTGAGCTTGCTGACGATCACATTAGTGAGTACGAGAGGGGGAAAGGCAGCAATGAAGAAATGGATTGAGTTCAACCACGTTCTATAGACTCATGTTGACATGGTTATGACAGAGAAAAGAGGAAGGAAGGCCTGGTTGATCCAAAGTGTGGTGAGACCTGGGGACACCTGAGCCCATGGATAAGGACATAGCCACAGAGAGCTAGAGCTGAGAGTAAAGCTGATATGAAGTGAGGGAAGATACACAAGAGCCCCCAAACTTGCAGATAGTACCCATTTGACCTAGCCTTGATGGCGTAATTGTCAGAACTCAACTAGAGGATGATTTAAAAGACAGAAAAAACATTTTTTTTGAGAAAGGAAATGAGAGTAAATTGATACAATTGGATGAACTTGACCTATACTCATGGATGTAGTAGCTCAATATACCAACAGAAAGGGAAGGAGTCTTCACATCAAGTATCAGTCCTATCTCTTCTGTATACAGGGTAGATAGGGACGGGCAATTTAGACATTGGCTCTCTAAAATGAGGGAGTGATAAAAGGCGCAAAGTGACTGGCTTACAAGGTTTCAAGAAGGAGTTTAGTTTAAGAGTGTGGGGGAAGATAGAGTACCCAATGAATAGTTTTCATCATGTCTATCTGGGTCTGGTGAAAAAGATGGGAATAAGATTTTCATGATTCAATAGTGAGTACTTATTATCACGACTAATTGCAACAATCACAATTGTAATTGTAGAAGTTTTGTAACAAAAATGGGGCAGTAGTTAATCTTACAGTCCAGAAATGAGGATCCTAGGACCATCAAGGGAGAAGAGCACAAGCAGAATATGGGACCCTATACAGAGAAGAAGCAACACCAGAGATGGAGGCAGAGATGGGACATGGAGAGAGGGAGCAGCTGAGGATTCTAGATTCATGGGACAAGAGGAACTGAGAGCTGGTGGTCTAGAGGCAGTCTTGCAGATTAACTTTTGGTTTTTTAAATTACTATATATGCCTGAGTGTTTTTTTTTTAAAAAAAAAAAGAAAGGCCTAAAATGAAATACTGTTAACTGATGGTACACGGAGGAGATTATAATCATTGTGATGAAGCAAAGTATATGATTTGCTGAATGTAAAACTGATGATCTGCCTTGTAAGCTTTCACTCAAATCACAATAAAAACTTTTTTAAATATTGGCCTTGATGATGGAAATAACATAAGATCACCTAGCAGTATTTTGCAAAATCAAATAAATTATTCATTGAAAATATCTTTTTCAAAAACATGAAAATTGGATATACATGTGGACCTCACCAGATAGCATACACAGGGATCAAACTGATTATATCTATGGGAAGAGATGATAAAGTTAATATCATCAGCCAAAACAAGGTCAGAGACCAACAGTGGAACGGATCATCAACTGCTCAAATGAAAGTAAAGGTGAAAGCTGAAGAAAATTAAAATAAGTTGATGAAAGCCAAAATCCAACCTTGACTATTATGCTGTTTTTAGGTGCTTTCAAGTTGGCACCAACCCACAGCAAAACGAAACACTGCCTGATCCTGGGCCAACCTCACTACTGCTGCCATGCTTGAGTCCATTG
>NW_006408667.1:4575454-4634871 GCF_000296735.1 Chrysochloris asiatica | reverse complement strand
GAGGTCCGTGTGTATAGTCATTTCTTATGCTGTCTAAAGAAGGTATTTGAAATGAACAAATCATTGATTTTGCAGAATTCTATCATGCATTCTTCAGCATAATTTCTATCACCTTGACTATATCCCTCTTAAATTTGAAGACCATTTTAAATACATATTTGAACACAAGTACATTGAATAGTAGTAAGTGAGGAGTTGTGGAATGACATCAAGAATAGAATTCATGAGGAAAGCAAAAGGTCACTAAAAAGATAGGAAAGAAAGAAAAGTCTAAAATAGATGTCAGAAGAAACTCTGAAACTTGTTCTTGAGTGTAAGGAAGCTAAAGTGAATAGAAAAAAAAAAAAAATGAGGAAGTAAAGTTGCTGAACAGAAAAACTTAAATGGCAATTCAAGAAGACAAAGAAAAGTATTGGAATGAAATGTACAAAGGCCTGGAGGTAGAAAACAAAAGAGAAGAACACATTCAGCATTCTTCAACCTGAAAGAACTTAAAAAAAATTCAAGCATCAGGTTGTAATACTGAAGGATACTGTGGGCAAATGTTTGCAGTTGAAACCAACCAGTTGCACCTTGACAACCCTATAGAGAGTTACTGAGAGTAGAAACCAACTTAATGATACTTCACAACAACAGTAACAGAGGTAATACACTGAATGATGCAGGAAGCACTAAAAGAAGATGAAAAGAATATATAGAGTCACTGTAGCAAAATGAGTTGGTAGACCGATGTTCAACTATTTCAGTAGGTAACATATGATCAAGAACATATGGTACTGAAGGAAGAAGTTCAAGCTGCACTGAACACATTAACTAAACACATGGCTTTAAGAATTGATGAAATGCCAATTGAAATGTTTCAACAAACTGATGCTGTTCTGGAGGCACTATCTAGTCTATGCCAACCAACTGGAGGAAATCAACATTTGTGTCCATTCTAAAGAAAAGTAACCCGATAGAATGTGGAAATTATCAAACAATATGATTAATGTCACACACAATAATATTTTAATGAAGATAGTTAAAACATGCTTGTGTTAAGTACATGCAAGCTTCCATAAATTTAAGCGGGATTCAGAAGTGGACATGGAACTAAGAAAATAATTGCTATTGTCAAATGGATCCTGGCTAAAAGTAGAGAATATTAGAATACGTTTATTTGTGTTTTTTGACTATGCAAAGGCATTTAACTGTGGGGATTATAACAGATTACGGATAACATTGTGAAGAACGCAAATTCCAGGACACTTAATTGTTCTCATGTGGAACTTGTACATAGATTAAGAGACAGTTGTTGGACCAGAACAAGGAGATACGGCTTGGTTTAAATCAGGAAAGGTTTATCAGTGTTATAACCATTCACCACACTTATTCATTCCTTAAACTAAGCAAATAATGTTAGAAATTCAGGTATCTGAAAAACAAAACACAACAGTACATCAGGATTCTATGCAGGTTCATTAACAAGTTGTGTTATGCAGAAGACACAGTACTGAAAACACTTCCTGATAAAGATCTAAGACTATAGCCTTCAGTATGGATGTAAATTTACTGTAAAGAAAACAAAAATCCTCATAACTGGACCAAGAAAAACTTGATAATAAATGGTCACAAGGTTGAAGCTGTCAAGGATTTCATTTTACTTGCATTCACAATCGATACTGATGGAAGCAGCACTCAAGAAATCAAATGATACATTGCATTAGGCAAATCTGCTGCTGGAAACAAAAAGCTATTTAAGAATATTTATACATAGGTATTTACTTTTGCTGCAAATGTATCCAAGAATGTGCTAGAGGATGTTGTTGTTGTTGTTGTTGTTAAACACCATTGAGTTAATTCTGACCCACTCTAACCCTGGACAGGGTTTCCGAGGAGCAGCTGGTAAGCCTGAATCACCGACCATGTGGTCCAAAGCGACTTTGAAGTCCAGCACATTAACCCACAGCACCATACTAGGACTCATACAGAGGATGAGCAAACAAGTGGAAAAGTTACGAAAACTTTTTAAACATTACCAAACACCTTGATAGAATTATTTGCTAGGCCTGGGTGCTTAGGATCATAGTCTCAGGGGGTAAGATTGGTCAATTGGCATAACATAGTCCACAAAAGCAATGCTCTACATGCTACTTTTGTGAGTAATGTAGTGACTGGGATCTTTAAAGTTCATGAGTAGTCATCTAAGGTGCAAGCTACTAATTTCTTCTTGTATGGAGGAAAAAGAATGATGAAAATGGAAGCTATTTGAATGAGTCCAGTGGATTAATGGAGCATGTGAACATCAGTCACAGAGACCCTGAGACCAGGACTACATGGTGCCCAGCTCCCACTCCAACTGCTCTGTATGGGATCACAGTAGAGCTGTAGAGTGGGAGAAAATACCGGAAAAAAAAATCTTAAAAATATAAAAAGAAAGGACTGGTGTGGTGCTGTGGGATAATGCTCCAGACTGCAAAGCCGTTTTAACTGCAAGGTTGATGGTTCAAACTCTCTAGCTGCTCCTCAGAAACCCTATATAGGTTCGCTATGGGCCAAAAATGACTTGACAGCACTTACCAACAACACCACCTAGTCAGAAAGAGACTGGAGGAACCTGAGACTATGGCCCTCCATCACCCTTCACGTCTGGAACTGCTTGGCTGAAAATTGAGCAATGAAGGTAAGTTCAGTTCCAGACATGATGGGTGATCGAGCACCATAATCTCAAAGGAGTCCTGGTATAGTGCTACAGGATAAGCATTGGACTGTTAACTACAAGGTTGGAGGTTCAAACCCACATGCTGTTCCTCAGAAATGCTATACAGGGTCATGAGTCATAACTGACTCAATGGGAACTTAACACCAATGACACTAATAAAGTTTGTACACCATGGAATGGTCAGACATTCACGATCAATAGGGCAGGATTTACAAAAGGATATAATTCAGAAGGATTGGGAAAGAAGGTGAAATAGAAACATGAGTCACATGGAGAAAGTGGGATAAGTGATGTTACATTGAGGAGATTCCAAAAGTATATGAATTGTGAATGTAAAACTCTTGATCTGCTCTGTAAACCTTTACTCAATTCATAATAAAAGGACACTAAAACTCTTTTAAGTATTAAAGAGCAAACATGTCACTTTGAGGACTAAAGTGGGCCTGACCAAACCATGGCATTTTCAATGCTGTCATATGCATGTGAAATCAGGATAATGAATAAATAAGACCTGAGAACAATGGATGCATTTGAATTATGATGTTGGTGAAGACTATTAAAAGCACCAAAGACTGCAAGAAGAACAAACAAAATTGTTTTGAAAGAAGCACAGTCAGAATGCTGCTTGGAAGCAAGGAAGGGGAGACTTTGTCTCATGTACTTTGAACATGTTCCTAACAGAGACCCATCCCTGGAGTAGGGCATTGTACTTAAAGCAGAGGGCCAGGAGAAAAGAGGAAGAACCCCCACCAGGATGGATTCCCACAGTGGCGGCAACAATGGGCTCAAATAACAACAACAGGGGGTATTGCACAGGGCTAAGCAGTGTTTTTGTCAGTTGTCTATAGGGTTGTTATGAGTGGGAAATGACTCAATGGCACCTACCAACAGAAACAGATCTCTATCAGGTGCCAGTGTGCAGGAGTGGGTTTTCACACTCATCTGCAAAGGACACATTTAATAGATAAAGAGCCTGATGCCCAGAAATATAAAAAGACCTCCCTAAATCCACATTGAAGATATTTGTCCAGGACTCAAGTGATAATCTGTCCAAATCAAAATAAAGCCTATCATCGTCTCAGCATGACATTATATTTCACAAATAAATGTGGGGATGATAATCTGCTTGGTAAATTGTCTTGTGCATGATCGCTTTCTAGAGTATTGGATATTTAAGAATTATAAGTTGAATGAAAGAGATGTGATTATTTTACCACTGAGATAACACATACTCACAGTTCCTCTAATTTTGTACATTTAATGTCTTTTGATAAATTGCTTAAGATGCATAGACAATGTATTCAGCTTCTTTTAACACTCCAGAGAGCCCACATTATGCTAAACACCAATCAGGCAATCATCATACTCTCTTCACAATCATATGAAACAAACACCTATGATGATTGTCACTTTTCTCACATGCTAATGATGCCAGCATGCAGCAAGGTATGAACTTGACTGTGAGCTCTGTAAGGGAAGAAATTGTACCTAATTTATCTCTGCAACTCCCATAACTAACACACCTGGCCCTTAGTAAAGAGTCATTATTTTTTTCAAGAGCTGAAATAAATATCAGAAAATCAGAATGTATTTTCTTACTGAAATGATCATGAAAATCACTTTTAAAAGGCAATTTTTTAACCAATCATGCAAAAATATGTTAAGTTTTTAAAAAATGAAACAATGTTTTTAGATATAAAGTTTGCTGAAACTTCAGTGGTGTTTAACCTAGCTTATTAAATAAGTATTTTACAACAGGTTTTCATTTTAATTATTCCAGTTGTTTGAATTGTTTGCTTTGGGTTTTGAAACAAAATTAATTTTTTCAATGTATTTTCTGATTATACGAAGATATGCTTTTTTTTTTCCATGACAACTATATTGTTATTGTTGCTAAATACCATCAAGTTGGTTCTTACCTATAGCTACCCAGTCACCCAAATTGGGTTTCCAAGGAACAGCTAATAGGTTTGAACCACCAACCTTGCAGTTAGTAGTTCAGTGCTTTTACTACAGCATCACCAGGAGGCCAACAACTATATCTTCTTGCTGTTGTTGTTGCCATATTTCATCAAGTCAACACTGACTCATAGTGACCATCTACGTACAACTGAAAGAAACACTGCTCCGTCCTGCACCAACCTCACATTGGTAGCTGTTTGAGTCCATTGCCACTGACTCTGTGCCAATATATCTAGCTGTGGGTCTTCCTCTTTTTCTCTGACCCTCCACTTTTCTAAGCATAATGACCTTTGTCAGAGACTAGTCCCTTCTAATGCTATGTCTGAAGTATGAGAGAGGAAGTCTGGCCATCCTGGCTTCCAATAAGCATTTTGGCTGTACTTCTTCCAAAATGCACCTGTTTGTTCATTTGGCAGTTCGTGGTAGTTTTAATATTCTCTTCCAACATCATAACTCAAATGCATGAATTCTTCTTCAGTCTTCCTTATTCACTGTCCAAATTTCACATGTATATGAAGGTATTGAAAATACCATGGCATGAGTCATGCACACCTTAGTCCTCAAATTGACATCTTTGCTCTTGAACATATTCAAGGGGTTTTGTGTAGTGGCTTTGCCTAATGCAATAAGTCTTTTGATTTCTTGACTGTTGCCTCCCTAAGTGTTGATGGTTAATCTCAGCAAAACAGTCTTTCACAACGTCAATCTTCTCTCCATTTATATCGATTTGTTTATTGGTCCATTGGTGAATATTTTTGTATTCTTTACACTGAGGTGCAACCCATACAGAAGACTATGGTCTTTGATCTTCCAGTAGTATTTTAAATCCTCTTCACTTTCAGCAAACAAGGCTGTATCAACTGCATATTGCAGGTTGTTAATCCTGATGCCATGTTTTTCTTCATAAAATCCAGCTTTTCAAATTATGTGCTGAGCATACAGATTAAATAAGTAAGGTGAAAGGATACACCTGTAGCTTACACCTTTCCTAACTTAAAAGCATTCTGTTGCCATGTTCTGTTTTAACAACTACCTCTTGGTCTATATGCAGGTACCACATGATCACAATTAAGTGTTCAAGAATACTCATTCTCCTCAATGTTGTCCATAGTTTGTCATGATTCACACAATCTAAAACCTTTTCATAGTCAATAAAGCACAGGGAAGCATCTCTCTGGTATTCTCTGCCAAGATCCATCTGACATCAACAATGTTATCCCTTGTTACACGTCCTCATCTGAATCCAGCTTAAACCTCTGGCAGTTCTCTGCCAATGTATGTTTGCAGCCATTTTTGTATTATCTCTAGAAAAAAATTTAATTTGTGAGATACTAATTATATTGTCCAATGACTTCCAAATTCCATTGGGTCACCTCTCTTTGGAATAGGCACAAATATGGAACTCTTCCAATCGGGTGTCCAGGTAGCTGTCTTCCAACTTTCTTGGAATAGATTTGTGAGTGCCTAGAGTGTTTTGTTAGTTTGTTGAAAGATTTCAATTTGTATTCCATCAATTCCAGAGCCTTGTTCTTTGTCAATACCTTCAATGCACCTTGGACTTCTTCCTTCAGTATATCATTGGTTCTTGATTATATACTACCTCTTGAAATGATTAAAAATCGACCATTTATTTTTGATACAGAGAGTCCATGTATTTTTTTTTTCATCTTCTTGTTATGCTTTCTGTATCATTCAATGTTTTGCACATAGAATCCTTCAATACTGAAAATTGAGGTTAAATTGTTTTCTTCAGTTCCCTCAGCTTGATAAATGCTGAGCCTGTTCTTTCCTTTTGGTTTTCTAACTCCTGGTCTTTGCACATTTTCTTATACTATTTGTCTTTGTCTTCTTGAGCTGCTCGTTGAAATTTTCTATTTACCTTTTACCTCCTTATTTCTACCATTGGCCTTAGCATCTCTACACTGGAAAGCAACTTTCAGAGTTTTTTCTGACACCCATTTTGGTCTTCTTAATGATCTTTTTTACTTTATTCCTGTATAATGTTTTTGATTTCATCCCACAACTCTTTGGGCCTTTGGTCTTTAGTGTCTAATGCATCAGTTCTGTTCTTGAGAAGGTCTTTAAATTAAGGTGGGAAATGTTCACTTGTGGACATGTTTTCATTTTCTTAAGCTTCAACCTAAACTTGTATATGAGCAATTGATAAATAATATGGAGCTTTTCCACAGTCTCTTTCAACAGATGTAGTCAATTTGATTTCTGTGTATTCCATCTGGTAAAGTCCATGTGTACAGTCATCTTTCATGTTGTTTAAAATGGGTATTTGCAATGAATAAGTCATTGGTCTTGCAAAACTCTATCATGTGATCTCCAGCATCATTTCTATCACCAAGGCCATATTTTCCAACTACTGACCCTTCTGCTTTGTTTCCAATCTTTCCAATCACCAGTAATTATCAATAAATTTTGATTCTATATTTAATCAAATTCAGACTGAAGATGTTGATAGAATTCTTAATTTCATCATCACTGGCTTTAGTGGTTGGTGTGTAAATTTGAATAACAGTGGTATTAACTGGTCTTCCTTGTCTTGTATGGATACTATCCTATTACAAACAGCATTGTAGTTCAAGACAGATGATGATGAATGTGACGCCATTCCTCTTCAATTTTTCATTTCCTGAATAGTGAATCATGTGATTTTTTAGATTCTAAATGGCCAAAATCAGTCCATTTCAGCCCACTAATGCCTAGGATATTGATGTTTATGCATTTCATTTTTGACCATTTCCAATTTTCCTAGATTCATACTTCATAAACTCTGTGTTCTGATTATTAATGGATGTTTACAGCTCATTTTGAGTTGTGCCCAATCAGCAAAAGAAGGTCCCGAAGACTTTATTCCATTCACATCATCATGGTCAGCTCTACTTTGAGGAGGATGTTCTTCCCCAGTTATATTTTGAGTGCCTTCCATCCTGAAGGGATCATCTTCTGGCACCTATTTGACTGTATTCTGGTGCTCTTCATCATGTTTCAATAGCTACATTCCATTGCTATCTGACAGTGTCCCACTGTTATTCATAAGGTTTTCTGTGACTCTTATTTAGAACCAGTCTGTCTCTCCTTCTTCCTTGACTGTCTTAGTCTGGAAGCATAGATGAAGCCTACCATGGGCAACCCTACTGGTCTTTAAAATACTGATTACATAGCTTCCAGAATCACAGCAACATGCAACATACCATAGTATGACAAAGTGACAGATGAATGGTTACTGACAACTATATAGTGTTGATATATTTGCAATTGGCTTGTGGATTTTCCCAACTAGGGTATCTTCTTATCAAATATTTATTATAGCTTTAAGAAAATGTTCTAGTTCACAGTTTGTTTTTCATCAATTATCAAAAAACAAAATAACATTATACAGAAGACAGATTGGATGGGGAAATCTAAAATGATTTTCTGATTAGTTATTCTTTGTTGACTTTGTCTATTTCATTGGATTCTACTTAAGTGTTCTTTTGCATCAAGCAATCACATCTTTACTCAAATGTGTTGAAAACTTACTTGCACCCAGAAAGCTCCACACAAATGTCAATAACATATACGTTCATAATGGTCAAAAATGGAAAGCAACCAACATTTCTTAAAAATGGTTAATGGATCCAATAAAAAGAAATGAGCTATCAATCCATGAAATGACATGCCATTTGTTGTGAAATGCTGTCGACTTGGTTCTTTCAACTATCTGACATTCTTGAACAGGCAAAACAAAATAGTTGCAAGAGTAGTGGTTATCAAAGGGTTGAAGTAAGATAAATGGAAGGAATAAGTGAAAGCTCAGGGAAATTTTAAAGAAATGAAATGAATCTATTCTATATAATGCTTTAAGGAGCTCTGGTAGTGTAGTGGTTACTAATTGGGCTGCTAACTTCAAGGTCAGCAGTTTGAAACTACCAGCTGTTCTGTGGGAGAGAGATGAGGCTTTCTGCTCCTGTAAAGATTTACAGCCTTGGAAACCCTGTGCAGGGTCACTATGTGTCAGAACGGAGTCCATGGTACTTAACAACAAAAACAACATACAATACTATAATGGTAGACACGTAACATAATGCATTTAACAAACTCTGGAACTGTACAACTGCAAGAATGAACTCTAATGTAAATATAAACTTTATACACTAATACATAATTATTGGTTCATCAGTTGTGACAAATGTTCCACACTAGTGCAAGATGTTAAAAATAGAAGTAACTTGGAGGGTTGTTGTTGTTAGGTGCCATCAAGTTGGAATTGACTCATAGCAACCCAATGTACAACAGAACAAAACACTTCCCAGTACTGGGCCAACCTCACATTTGTTGCTATGCTTGAGCCAATTGATACTGCCAATTTGCCAATCCTTCTCGAGGGGGTCTTGCCCTTTTTTTCTCTGACCCTCAACCTTATCAAACATGATATCCTTCTCCAGCCACTGATCCTTCCTGACAATATGTCCAAAGTATGACAGACAAAGTTTGGTCATCATGGCTTCCAAGGAACACTCTGGCTGCACTTCCAACACAGATCTGTTTGTCCTTTTGGCAGCCCATGGCACTTTCAACATTCTCCTCCAACACCATAACTCAAAAGCATCAAGTTTTCTATGGTCTTCCTTATTCACTGTCTAGCTTGAAGGGTGGAGGGAGTTATATGGAAACTCTCTATACTTCCTGGGCTGGTTTTTAGTAAATTAAAACTCCTCTAAAAAACAATGTATGTTACTTAAAGAATTAGAAGAATAAGCAAGAGGTAGAAAGCGAAAATGGAGGAAAAGAAGACTGGTAGTTATAAGTCCCAAATTGTAGGTTTAGTTCTGTTGTTAATTATTCAAGTCATATAAGCCCCTGGCCTCTGCTTTCTTGTTTGTGAGATAAGAATTGTATTACTTTTCTCTTGATGCATAAAATGTTACATAAAACACACATTTATTATCTCAGTATCTGTGGGTCAAGAATCTGGATATAGCTTAGTAGGGTCCTCTCAGCTTTGGATCTTACCAGGCTGTATTCAAGATGTCATACAGGCTGAAACCTCATCTATAGGCTCAACTAGGGAAGAATCTATTTCCAACATAGTTCAGATTGTTGGAAGAATTAATTTCCTTGTGGCTGTATGACAGGAAACTCTGGCTTATTATTGATTGTCAGTTGCCCTCAGTTTCTAGAGATTCTTTGCAGTTCCATGCAATGTGGACCTCTTCAAAGGCAGTAGAATACAGGCCAGCCAAAGAATCTTTATCCCTAGCCTGCTAAATTGGAGTTTAATATAACTAAGAATTATCATGGGAGTGACATTTCTTAAGTCAATTCTGATTAATTGGTAGTGGCTGACTAAAGAACCATATTAAAAATGGCACTCTAAAATGCTTTGGATGATCAATTACCCTGATAGATTATATATGTCTCAAGGAATGACAGTTTGTGTGCTGTATATTTATTGTAACTGTTTTGGATATTTTTATATGATAACATCTCTCCTGGCAAAGGGCATCCATTCCAAACACAGTTGACTGGGATTAAGGGTACAAGATCTTGAAATATATCTATTCTTATAAACCCATTTATTCACTTAGTGTTTCAAAAAGCAGTTATTAAATATCAATTTTATGTCTCAGACACTCACTGCACTTGGTGTCAGATTTCTACAGAATTAAAGTAACCTCAATGCTACAGCTTGTTGAGACTCCATGTCACAATACACAAGCAAAAAAGACATGCCTCACAATCAGTTATTCTCAAGGTTGATGACGGAAAAGTTATAACAGGGTTTTGATTATCCAACATGTCAGAGATATCTTAGCAGGTCAAACGCTTCTTGTTGAATTTTTAAGAGCATCAGAGTTTAAATATTCTGACCTTAAGAAATGCCTTTCCATGAAAAGTCAGTTTAAGCCCAGGTTAGAATTAGTTAATCTGTAAATACAGGACAAATTAAAAAGAACCATGATTTCATCTTTTTAACACGAAGAAATCGAAATGACTGTAGGTGGCTATCCTTGAAGCCCTAAGTGAGGGAGATTTTCCACTTACATTCCTTTCAAAAGTAAAAAGCTGCTGATAGCACTATAGAAATGTTGTTTTTTAGTGATTGTGCCAATATATGTGGGCTTTCTTTCAAACCATGAGTGAGTCCTTTGAATTATGTTTGAGCCAAAAATAGGATTACTCATACATTGCATGAATACCTTCCAGCTCATAATTGCCAGATTCCGGTCTTGGATTTTAGTCATCAAGCCTAAACTGTTTTTTAATTTAATCTCAAATTGATAAGCCATTCTTCTTTACCTTTCTTCTCAGCCCCAAGCCTCCACCTCAGGGTTACACCATCCTTCTTTTAACCATACTTTGACAATACCCTCATTGCCACATCACTCCCCACTCCCTGCTATACACACACTTAAAAAAACAACAAGAAGAAAACAAAACAAAACAAAACAAACAAAACAAACCCAGAAAATATTCTATCACAGTGGTTTACAAGCAAAGTTGGTCTCATACAAATGAGACATTCCTTAACATACACCTTCCATGTGAATGAAGTGGATACTTTTAGCCATATTAAAAAAAACAAAACAAAACAAAACAAAAAAAACAGATATTGATAAACTCAGGATTATTTCTGAAGGAAATTTAGTTTAGAATACAGCAAACTACAAAGAAACTGACAAGCAACTAAACAGGACATACTTTTTTGGTTCTACTTATTAGATATTTGGGGAAATATTTAGGGAAACAGCCTTCAGTAAACAGAAAATTTACATTGGCCTTTTTTTCTACCTTGATACTTCTGAGCCTCACTAAATGGATTATATTTTTTTTCTCTGAAAGACACAGACAATGCAGCCATTAAATATCAGAAGTGAAAGGAAATTGCATGTCATCAGTAAATAATTTGTACATCATGGAGCAAAATTTACTTTTATTTTTTTTAAAAAAAATCAACTCACCACACTAGGAGACGGAGTTGATTTCCATTCTAAAAATATTGCATTATTTTTGGTATAAGGAAGCTCAATTAACATTTAGGTATATTTCTGTTTCCACATACAAGGTTAATGATATTCAGAAATGGAAAAAGTGGTCACCTACTCTATTTTATTGGAGTCCTGGTGTGGCACTGTGGGTTAATGTACTGTACTGTAAAGTTGGTTTGAACTGCAAGGTTCAAAACTTATACAGGGTTGCTATGGGTCGAAACTGACTCAATGGCACTTCACAACAACAACAACAAACCCTACTTTACTTATGGAATGCTCATTTTACAGCACTAAGTTCT
The DNA here is from genome assembly GCF_000296735.1 of Chrysochloris asiatica. Taxonomy (NCBI): domain Eukaryota; kingdom Metazoa; phylum Chordata; class Mammalia; order Afrosoricida; family Chrysochloridae; genus Chrysochloris; species Chrysochloris asiatica. Next base: position 4,622,926 of record NW_006408667.1, on the reverse strand, counting down.
GTGTCCTACACTGTCAAGTTTCATATTGATTACAATACAAGAAGAACTTCAATGGGCAAGATATGTTGGATTACCTAGACTACCAGGAGGATAACAATTAAGCAGAGAGAAGTGAAAACAAAGCTAATTCTCAGTTGCACATACTATTTTTTATATTTATATATGTAGAATATAAAATATAAAGGAGTACAGTTAAAACTTGTAGTTATATAACCAATTTATAAGGAATATATAGCTTTTCTTGAAAACTGTAAAGTCACAAAGTAATTGAAATATAAAAAAGTAAAGAAAGAAAGGGAGTATTTTTTCTCCATAAATTTTATCTACTTTAAACATTAAAGTGCTTATTATGTTATTATCATTTATACACATGGATCAGATGAAATACATACATATGAAGTTTACAACATCTGTGGGAAGAAATGCTAGAGAAGCTCAGAATCATCGGTTAAAGCAAAGCCAGGGGACAACTATGGAACAGATGATCAGTTGGTCATATACAAGTTCAGGCTGAAGCTGAAGAAAATTGAAACAAGTGTAAATGAGCCAAAATATGAATTTCAGTATATTCCACCTGAATTTAGAGACCTTCTGAAGACATGATTTGGCACATTGAACACTAATGACAGAAGACGAGTTAAATTGTGGGGTGACATCAAGAACCTCATACATGAAGAAAGCAAAAGGTCTTTAAAAGAAAGAAAAGATCAAAGTGGATGTCAGAAGTGACTGAATGTGGAGTAGCTGAAGTAAGTGGCAAAAATAATGAAGCAAAAGATATGAACTGAAAATTTCAAAGGATAGCTTAAGAAGAAAGAGCAAATTATCAGTCAAAACTAGGTCAATGGTGTACTTATATAAAACAGACTATCAGTGGCTCATATGTAAATTTAGAGTGACGCTGAAGAAAATAATACAAGTCGACAAGAGCCAAAATTTGACCGTGAATAGTTCTCACTTGAATTTAGAGATCATTCCAAGAATAAACTTGATGCATTTGACACTGGTGACTGAATCCCAGAAAAGTTGTGGAATGACATAAAGAACATTACTAATGAAGAAAGTAAAAGGTCATTAAAAACAAGAGAAAGAAAGAAATGACCAAGATGGATGTCAGAAAAAACTCTGAAACGTGTTCTTGCATGTAGAGGAGCTGAAACTATTAGCAGAAATGATTAAGTATAAAAACTGCACAGAAAATTGCAAAAGGCAACTTGAGAAAACAGTATTATAGTGAAATGTGATACAGGGATCAAAACATAGTCTGAAGAAGGGAAATAATACTAAGATGCAATATAAGTAATAATTGACTGTCTTATGAATATTGGTTTCCTTGCCTACTATTGTTCTTGGATCAACTAGCAACACTCACAGAAGCAGCAGTTGAGAAATCAAAAGGCGCATTGCATTAGGCAAATCTGTTGCACAAGACCTTTTTAAAGTGTCGAAGAGCAGCTTGAGGACTAAGGTGTGCCTGGCCCAAGCCATGGTATTTTCTATCACCTCATATGCATGTGAAAGCTGGACATTGAATAAGGAAGACCATAGATGAATTGATGTTTTTGAGTTATGGTGCTGGAGGAGAATGTTGAAAGTACCATGGGCTGCCACCAATAGATCTGTTTTGGAAGAAGTGTAGCCAGAGTGCTCCTTGGAGGCCAATATGGCCAAACTTTGTCTCTCGTATTTCGGACATATTGTCAGGAGGGACCAGTCACTGGAGAAGGATATCATGTTTGGTAAGGTGGAGGGTCAGAGAAAAAGAGGAAGACCCCAATGAGATGGATTGGCCAAGTGGCAGCATCGATGGACTCAAGCGTAGCAACAGTAGTGAGGTTGGCCCAGGATCAGGCCGTGTTTCATTCTGCTGTGCGTATGGTCGCTATGAGTCGGTACTTACTCGGTGACACCTAACCACAACAACAGCACTATTGTAAAATAGACACTCGAGTGGGATAGAGAGGAATGTCAGGAAACATGATTACAGAAAGCTTGCAAGCCCCTCTTCAGCCTATAATTGATTGGAATACATAAAAGTGTTTCTACAACTTGCCCAGTGAAATAGGCCTCTTGCAGAACCTTTGCAGTGTTTAGGACCTTAGGTGGAATCCTGAGACCCATCCAGAACCTTTTGAATTGATACATGCCCACTATAAAGGACAAGCAGACCAACCTGGAACAGCTAGAGCGATAGAAGATACATCTTCAAAGAAAGATCAGCAGGAAAAAAAAAAAACAAAACAAAAATGGCCACATGATTGTCTACTTCAAGAATAAGCAAGTTGTTTTCCAGGAAGCCAGTAAGGCAAGCAATGAAGTCCCTTCAGGACAAACCCCCCCTCTAAGACTGAAACTCAGAGGGAACACATGAGCAAGCATGTAAGCTTGCTGACAACCACATTGGTCTGCTGGTGAGTGGAAGAGGGGGAAAGTCAGCAATGAAGAAATGGGCTGAGTTCAACCACGGTCTATAGACTCCCGTTGACTTGGAGATAAGAAAGAGAAGAGGAAGGACTGGTTGGTCCAAAGTGTGATGAGACCTGGGGACACCTGAGCCCATGGACAAGGGTATAACCACAGAGGGCTAGAGCATCCAGCTGATATGAAGTGAGGGGGGATTCACAAGAACACCCAAACTTACGGATAATACCCATTTGACCTAGCCTTGATGACTTGATAATCAGAACTCGACTAGAGGAAGATAAAAAAGAATACAACTTTTGAAAAAGGAAATGATGGTAAATTGCTATAATATGATGAACTTGACTTACATTCATGGATGTGGTAGCTCAAAATACCAACAGAGAGGGAAGAAATCAAGCATTAATGGTATCCCTTCTCTATACAGGGTAGATAGGGACGAGCAACTTAGACATTGGCTACCTAAAATAAGGGGGCGATAAAGGCATTAAGTGACTGGCTTACAAGGTTTCAAGCGGGAGTTTAGTTTAAGAGTGTATGGGGAAAGATAGTGTCCCCACTGAATAGTTTTCCTCGTGTCTGGTAAAAAGAGATGGGGATAAGATTCTTCATGATTCAATATGAAGAATCAAACAATAGTGAGTAATTATTATCATGACTAATTGTGACTGTCACAGTTGTAAAGGTAGAAGATTTGTAACAAAAATGGGGGAATATTTATGCAAGACCTTATCCAGAGAAGCAGCAACACCAGAGACAGAGGCAGAGATGGAGTCATGGAGAGAAGGATTAGCTGAGGACTCTAGATTCATGGAAAGAGAGGGACTGAGAGCTGGCGGTCAAGAAGCAGACTTGAAGAATGTGCCCTTTGGTGTCTTCAATTATTATATATGCCTGAGTGTTGTTTTTTTTAAAAAGAGCTAAAATGAATAGAGAGAAATACTGTTCACTGATGCTACATGGAGGGGATTATAATCACTGTAATGAAACAAAGCATATGATTTGTTGAATGTAAAACTGATGATCTGCCCTGTAAACGTTCGCTTAATTCGCAATAAAAACTTAAAAGAAAAAAAAAATTAAGAGCATGCTTAGCATTTGTGAAACTGAAATAACTGAAGAAACAACTCAAGCCTCAGGTTGCAACATTGATTGAATGATTTTATAGGCAAAATATCAAGTGATGCAGGAAGCATCAATAGATCTGGAAGGAATACACAGAATTACTGTACAAAAAGAACTGGTTGATGTTTAGTCATTTTAAGAAGTACCATATGATCAAAATCCAACTGCACTGACCATATGGTTGCTTTTAAAAGGAAAAATTCCATTGCACTGAAGACATTGGTGGAAAACAAGGATGCAGAAATTGATAGAATCCAAATGAAATATTTCAACAAACTTATGCAGCGCTGGAGGCACTGACTTATCTCTGCCAAGAAATTTGGAAGAAAGCTACTTGGTCAACTGATTGAAAGAGATCTGAATTTTTGCCCATTCCAAGGAAAGGTGACCCAAAGAATGCACAAATCATCTAACAATATCATTAATATCATATGTAATTAAAATTTTGCTGAAGATAATTTTCAAAAGTTGCAGTCGTACATCAACAAGGAGCTTCCAAAACTTCAATCCAAATTCAGAAGAGGACATGGAATGAAGGATCTCATTGCTGGTGTCAGAAGAATCTTGACTGAAAGCAGAGAATACCAGAAGGATGTTTACTTATGCTTCATTGACTGTGCAAACGCATTTGACTGTGTGGATTATAAAAAATTATGAAAAACATTGAGATGAAAGGGAATTCCAGGATACTTAATTGTGTTCGTGAAGAACTTGTACATATACCAAGAGGCAGTTGTTAGAGTAGAAAGAGAGGATACTGAATGGTTTAAAATCAGGAAAGGTGTACCCCCAGACTTGTGCTCTTTTGCCATAGGTATTCAATCTGTATACTGATCAAATAGTTTGAAAAAATGGATTCTATGAAGAAAAATATGACATCAGGAGAAGACTCCAATAATCTTCAATATGCAGATGGTACAACCTTGCTTGTGGGAAGTGAAGAGAACTTGAAGTACTTATTGATAAAAATAAATAGACACAGCCTTCAGTATATTGACTATACAAAGACATTTGACTAAATAAGATTGTGAAGAAAGTGATTTCCAGAACACCTAAATGTGTTCTGGTAGCGTAGTGGTTAACGAATCGGGCTGCTAACCTCAGTGTCAGCAGTTCGAAACTACCAGCTGTTCCGCGGGAAAAAGGTGAGGCTTTCTGCTCACGTAAAGATTTACAGCCTCGGAAACCCTGTTACAGGGTTGCTATGAGTTGGAACCGATTCCACGGCACATAACAACAACAACAACAAAAAATGTGTTCATGAGAAATCTGTACATAGACCAAGAGGCAGTCGTTTGAAAAGAACAAGAACATACTGATTAAATAAGTATTTTTGAAAGACTCCAAGCCTAGTGTATATCTTTTCTGATATTAAATCATTCACTATCTCCTTGTTCTGTTAAAAAGAAAAGAAAAGAAAAGAAAAGCTTGCTGCGTCTTGGTGTAGTGGTTACCAGTCGGGCAGCGGTTCCGCAAGAGAAAGATGAGGCGTTCTGCTCCCGTAAAGATTTACAGCCTTGGAAATCCTGTGCAGGGTCACTATGAGTCAGAACTGACTCCACGGTACTTAACAATAACCACAACTTATCATATGCCAACCATTGTTCTAGATCATAAAGCTATGTACATGAACTGATTGATGCTGATAGGGCTGAGTGAGGAGAATGGAAGACAGACAACAATAAATAAATTCAGGAACATAATGTGTCAGGACTAAGAATTACTACAGAAAGAGATGAAAGGAGCGATGTCCTGCTGAGGAAAGGAGGTTCTAAAGTGATTAATTAGTCTTTTCAAAACCATAACATTTCAGTACAGACCTGGAGAAAGTGAGGGGTGAGGCACTCAGATACTGGTGTGAAGTTATTTGTTGTTGTTAAGTGCCATCGAGTCGGGTCCGACCCATAGCGACCCTGTACAGGGTTTCCGAGGGTGTAAATCTTTACGGGAGTAGAAAGCCTCATCTTTCTCCCGCGGAGCGGCTGGTAGTTTCGAACCGCTGACCTTAAGGTTCGCAGCCCGATTCGTAACCACTACGCTACCAGAGCTCCTTACTGGTGTGAAGAGGAACTAACAAAAATAAGCAAGTCAATGTAGTTACAGTGCTGTACAAGGGAGGACAGCAAGAGGAGACAAAATGGAAAAGGAAGGAGATGGTGGAAGATTACATCATGAATTTTCCTAGGTTCATTTCTCTTCTGGCTGGAGTCTGCTTTCCAAGAAGTCTATCCAACAATCATGTTTGGTAAAATTTAGATCTAGATGACTCACTTCTCCTCAGTTCAATCACTGCAATGACAAGACAACTATTTTCAGGTGAAACTAGACATCAGCTCACTTTAGCTATGCCACATAATATCTCACTTGATGCCTGAGTTTTTCTGTAGCATAACACTGTGCAGTGTGTTCAGGTACTCCCGTGTCACTCCTGCTTGTGACAAGGATTTAACAACCAACTGGTCAACTCTTCATAAATGCACAACGACAGACAGTATTTAACGGTTCCTTCAACCAACCCAAGAGTGAGCAATTTCAAAGTATATTTTACACAATTTTCTGAGTTCAGATGAGAGTCATCCCAGTTTCCCACAGCAGTGACCAACTCCAGAATGCACTTTTTATTAATTTTTCCTCATTCCTTGTTATTTTCTCATCAGTTTCTCTCTCCTTTTCCCTGAATCACCCCTCTCACCTCAAACAACACATCATAAACCGCACCTCCGGCCCCCCCCCCAAAAAAAAACCCTTTCTTGAATGCAGTTCTGTGGTTCCTGATGAAAATTGAACTAAGATACTTCACCCGCACTTTATGTACCGGAAAACTACTTATTTTCTTTCACATTTAAAGAACTTTTTAACTTTTTAGCTTCAAATAAAATTGCAAGGTTTTTTGTTTCTTTAATCATTTTAAGAACACCCTTCTTTTTTTTTTTTTTTTTTTCACTTACTGTAACCCAGAAGTATGACATTGAACTTATTCTTGATTCATTTGTAGGGCATCTGCTTCTTATCCTTGGAGGTGGGGGGAATAATTCTTTCTTTGCCTTTGATGTTTTTAAGTTGTACTTTAATGGACCCAGGATTGATGCTTTCTTACTGATCCTACCTGGAACTTTGAGCCCTTTCAGTCAGAAAGCTTATGGCTTCTCTGGACTTCTGGGAAATGCTTGGGAATTACTTATTCAAATTTTTCATATCCTTTATATATTTTCCTTTAAATTTTCTGATGAGGATCCTAATAAATGGATTCAGAATCTTCTGTATCATGCTCCCTATTTCAACTCCTTTCTAAATATTTTTCTGTCTTTATCTTTTCCTGACTTCTCTTGGATAATTCTGAAAATGATTTTCAAACTCATTTAATTTCTCCTCTGTCTATATTGATCTTGCTTTTAAATATATCTACTGAATTCATTATCTGAAAAATGTATGTTTTGCAAATGCATTTACTAATTCAAATAGTTACAGCTTATTCTTTTTTCTTAGCTTTATTTTAAATTTTATACTTACTGAGTCCCCCATTCTTTCTGAATATGTTTATTAGGTTTACTTTAATGTTCTGTTTATTTAATAAATTATGCATTCTCTAATTTACATTCCTATGTTTATTGTCTTTTTATCTTAATCCTTGTATTCATCATATAAGCTGTAACATGCTCATGTGAGTTCATCTAACTGTTCTTTGTATTATCAGGGTCCCCCCATAGGATAAGATAGTGAAAGTTCAGCATCTACCTTCTCATGCAGATTACATTGGAGAACATGGGTATATGTATAGGTCAGAAATGTGATTTTCATGCTTCTGAGCACATCAACTTCTGTCTTAACTGATTCTGATTATAACTCTATGTTTTGACTTAGCTAGGACAATGTGAAAACAGAAATAGGTTTAGTACAATCCTCTACTCCAGGTCATCTGTGCAACTCTTTCCTCCCTACATAACTACTCTCTTCCAAGATATTCACATGTGTTGATTTGTCTGTACAGTTCTACCCTCTTTATTCTCTCCAGTATCACAAAGATTGGGTGAATAAAATAAACCTGGGAGTCCTCACTACGAATGCAACTGTCAACAAGGTTATTAATATGAATGATTCCCCTAAAAAGACAGTCTAAGGTATTATTTTGCCATTTCAAGGATCAACAAGCAAAAATTAAGAAATAAATGTAATCATTAATAAAAGTTATATAGCAAAACTATACATTCCCGTATAATAGATTTATCAATATGAGAAAAAAGAAGATAAAATACAAAAGAGAGAAACCTAGAAAGTCCATATATCCTCCTGTTGGCTTCATAATGTCTATTTTAACAAATCCTTCAGATGGATTGTATAGGCACATGCCTGTATTCAAATTTTGCTTTTTTTTCTGTTTTCATGGAAATTACATTATTTTTTAAAGTTTTTATTGTGAATTATGTGATAGAGAGCACTTGTTTTGAGCTTATCCTATTGTATATCGTTTCATTGCCGTGATTACAATCCCCTGCATGCATCATCAAACAACCAAAGGGTATACCCTGAAAACCTGACCCCTGCAAGCACACAGCCCCTCTCCAACTCTGGGTCTAGAGTTCCCAGCCACTCCATCTCTCAATGTCGCTGTCTGTGCCTCCATCTTTGGTGTCACTGCTTCTCTGGGTAGGTTCCTGCACTCTGCTTTTCTCCCTTGATGGTCCCAGAGACCTCTGCTCCTGGACTACAGAGTCAACCACTTCACTCCTTTTGCTACAAATCATTTACCTTTACATTTCCAACCCTCACAGTCAGTCCTGATAGCAATTATTCACTATTGTACCATAAAAGTCCTATCTCTATCTCCTTTCATCAGTCCAGTCCAGACAGATTGGATACTACTCAGTGGAGATTCTACCTTCCTTCATGCCCTCTGAATCTAGGCTTCCTCTTGAAAGCATCTAAGCCAGTCTCTTCTTGCCTTTGTAGCCCCAATCCCCCATTTTGGTTAGCCAATTTCCAAGTTGCTCATTGCTGTCTATCCTATGTACCGAGGGAGTAGGAATGATCCCTACTGCATCCATAGGTGTAGGTCAAGTTCATCAAATTGTATCAGATTACTCTTTTTATTTCTTCTTTCTTCTTCTAGTTGAGTTCTGATCATCCAGCCACTGAAGCCAGGTCAAGTAGGTATTATTTGCAAGTGTGTGTATTCTTGTGCATATTCCCTTGTTTCTGGTATTCACTCTCCACTCTAGTCCTCTGTGGCTGTGTCACTGTCTCTGGACCCAGGGGTTCCCAAGTCTTTCCACACTGCTGGCCAACCACGTCACCACCTGGGTTCACGGGAGTCTATTGAACGTGGTCGGACTTAGCTTGCAGCTTCATTGCTGTTTTTCCCTCGCTTCCCTGTATTGGTGACCAACGTAGTCACCAATCAGACCACATGCCGGATCTTGTATTTCCCTTGAGTCAGTCTTGGAAGGGGGTTTGTCCTGAGGGCACCCAACCACTTGCCTTGATGGCTCCTGGGTGATCAACTCGCTTGTTCTTCTAATACTCAGTCGGATTGCTGTTATTGTTTTGTATTTTTTCTGTTGGTCTTTCTTTCAAAAAGTATCTTCTGTTCTTCTAGCCACTCCAGGCTGGTCTGCTTGTCCTTTCAAGTAGAGATTTCCCACATCAGAAGAATCTGGATGGGGTTCAGGATTCCACCTATGGGCTTATAAAAAGCAAAGGTTCCACAGGATGCCTCCTTGACTGGGCAAGTTGTAGCCCCATTTTAGGTATTCCAGTCAGTTATAGGCAGAAGATGGACTTAGAAGTTTTCTATGGTGATATTTCTGGCTATTCCTTTCTCTCCCCATCAAGTGTCTATCTTACAATGGTATGCAAGGGAAACCAAGATTCAAAAGACATCCATGCATCTTATCACTATTTACCCCCTTTTACTCATTCAAACCATGTCTAAATCCCTGTATCCCAGAGCCCTGCTGTTCCAATGTTGTATATACATCATTATTTACCTTTGTTCCACTTAGCCTATGTTATTGTTGTTGTTATTTGCCGTAGAGTCAGTTCCAACTCATAGCTACCCTGCACAGGTTTTCCGAGGCTGTAAATCTTTACGGAAACAGAAAACCTTATCTTTCTCCCCAGGAACAGCTGGTAGTTTCAAGCTGTTGACCCTGAGGATAGCAGCCTGATTCGTAATCACTACACTACCAGAGCTTCTTGTAAACTTGCCTAAATGTTCTCCCATCTGCCTCCTTAAAATTCCCCTTCTCCTTCTTGTGTATTGGTCCCTTCCCCAGCACCCAAACTATGCTGTGTCTATTCCCTACCCTGTGCTTTGCCTACCCCTTCCTCCCCTCACCCCACCTCCCACATCCTGGTAACCAGTAAAAAATTATTTTTTTCCCTCCCTTTTAGTATGGGTTCTTTTTCTTAGTCTTTTACAATAGTTGTTCTATGCAGTATTTCTCCTTTTGTGACTGACTAATTTCACTCAACATAATGTCCTCAAGGTTCATCCATGTTATGTGGTGACTTACAGCTTCCTTGTTTTTCTTCAAGATAGGATAACATTCCATTGTGTGTATGCACCACAGTTTGTTTATCCATTCTTCAATTGATGGGCATTTAGGCTGTCTCCATCGTTTTTGCTATTGTGAATAGTACTTCTATGAACACTGGTGTGCGTATATCTACTCATGTTATGGCTCGTGTTTCTTGTGGGTAAATATCAAGTAGAGAAATTGCTGGATCATAAGGTATTTCTATTTTCAACCTTCTGAGGAAGCGCCATATTGCTTTTCAAAGTGGTTGGACCTTTTGCAATCCCACCAGCAATGCAGGAGCATCCCAAGCTCTCCACATCCTCACCAGCTTTATTGTCCTCTACTTTTAAAAATTTTTTTATCTTTGCTATTATTGCTGGTTTGAGGTGATATCATTGTTGTTTTGATTTGCATCTCTTTAATAGCTAGTGATTGTGAACATTTCCTATATGTTTGTTGGCTGCCTGTATCTCCTCCTTGGTGAAGTGTCTGTTCATGTTCTGTACCCATTGTTTTAATTGGGTCATTTGTCTTATTTTTGTAGAGGTGTTATTGTTGTTGTTGTTATGTGCTGTGGAGTCGGTTCTGACTCATAGCGACCCTGTACAGGGTTTCTGAGTCTGTAAATCTTTACGGGAGCAGAACAACTCATCTGTCTCCTGCAGAGCAGCTGGTAGTTTTGAACTGCTGACCCTGAAGTTAGCAGCCCAATTCGTAACCACTACACTACCAGAGCTCCTACAGAGTTGTTGTAGTTTCCTATATTTTAGAAATTAGTCCCTTGTCTGATGTGTCATTACAAAAGATTTTTTTCCCATTCTGTGGGTTCCCTTTTTACTCTTTTGGTGAAGTCTTTTGATGCACATAGGTTTTTAAATTTTAGTGTGTCCCAATCATCTATTTTGTCTACTTTTGTTAGTATAGTTTCCAAAATGTTTGGTAGTCTGTGTATGCCCTGAATTAGAGCCCTCACATTTGTCCCTATTTTTTCATTGATGGCCTTCATAATACTGGGATTTACATTTAGATCTTTAATTCATGCTGAGTTGGTTTTTGTATAAGGTGTGAGGTAAAGGTCTTGTTTCAGTCTTTTGCATATCGCTTTCTGGTTCTGCCAGCACCATAGGTTAAAGAGATTATCACCTACCCATGCGATATATTTCGGCACTTAGTCAAAAATCAGTTGGCTCTATGTGGATGGGTTAATTTCTGGATTTTCAATTCTGTTTCATTAATTATTGTATCGTTCATTGTACCAGTACCAAGAAGTTTTGACAACTGTAGCCATGTAATACACTATGAGATCAGGGAATGAGAGGTTTCCAACCTTATTCTTCTTCTTAAGCAGTTTTTTTTCTTATCCTGGGTCTCTTTCCTTTCCATATAAAATTTGTAATCGTATTTTTTTCCATCTCTTTGAAGAATAACATTGGAATCTGGATTGGGATTGCATTCTATGTCTAATTTGCTTTGGGATATATTGACATTTTCACAATGTTAGGTCTTCCTATACAGGAGCATGGTACATTCTTCCATTTTTGTAGGTCTCTTTTGGTTTCTTGTAGTAGTGTTTTGTGGTTTTGTTTGTGTAGATCCTTTATTTCTCTGGTTACATCTATTCCTAGATATTTCATCCTTTGGGTGGCTATTGTAAATGGTATTGCTTTCCTAATGTCCTTTTCAGTGCTGTTGTTTTGGTAAAGAGGAATTCTACTGGTTTTTGTATGTTGCTCTTATACCATGCCACTTTGATGAATCTTCCAATGAGGTCTAGTAGCTTTTTTGCTGAGTCTTTGGTGTTCTCTATGTATAGGATTATATCGTCTGCAAACAGAGTTTTAATTCCTCTTTGCCAATTTGGATGTCTTTAATTTCCCTATCTTGCCATATAGCTCTTGCTAAGACTTCCAGTACAATATTGAGTAGGAGTGGTGACAAAGGGCATCTTTATCTGATTCCTGTTCACAGATGGAAGGCTTTCAGTTTCTCTCCATTGAGAGTAATGGTGACTTTTGGTTTTGTATACATGCTCTTAATTATGTGGAGGAATTTCTCTTTCAATTCCTACTTCATTGAGTATTTTTATCAAGAATGGATGTTGGATTTTGTCAAATGCCTTTTCTGTATCAATTGATATGATCATGTGGTTCTTTTTTTATATATATATATATATGATGTTGTTGATTGTTTTTCTAATGTTGAGCCATCCTTGCATCCCTGATATGAATCCCACTTGATCATGATGTATTATCTTTTTGATGTGCTGCTGCATTCTGTTGGCTAGGATTTTGTTAAAAATTTTTGCATCTGTGTTCATGAGAGATATTGGTCTATAATTTTCTTTCTTAATGATGTCCTTCCCTAGTTTTGGTATGAGGGTTACGCTTGCTTCATAAAACATATTAGGAAATTTTCCATCCTCCTCTATATTCTGGAATAATTTCAGTAGAATTGATGACAGTTCTTCTCTGAATGTTTGGTAGAACCAGTGAAGCCATCTGGGCCTGGACTTCTTTTGCTTGGGAGTTTTTGATGACCTGATCAATTTCTTCTTTTGTTATGTGTCTGCTCAGGTTTTCTACTTAACTCTATGTAAGTTTATGTAGGTCTTTTTCTTTTTTTCTAAAAATGTACCCATCTCTTCCAAAGCTTCAAATTTGTTGGAGTACAACTTTGCATAGTATTCTTTTGTTATCCTTTTGATTTCCTTTTGTTCTGTTGTGACATCGCATATATGGTTTCTAATGCGTGTTATTTGTGTCTTCTCCCTATTTTCGTTCGTTACGTTTGCCAATGGTCTGTCAATGTTGTTAATCTTTTCAAAGAACCAGCTTCTTGTTCTGGTGATTCTTTCCATAGTTATTCTGTTTTCTATTGCATTTATTTCCACTCTAATCTTTATTATTTCTTTTATTTTAGGGACTGTAGGTTCCCTCTGTTGGTCTGTTTCTAATTGTTGGAGATGCTGTGTGAATGTGTTAATTTTGTTTTTTTCTTCTTTTTGGATGTGTACATTTATTGCAATAAATTTTCCTCTCAGTACCACTTTCACCGTGTCACATAGATTTTGTTATGTTTTGTTTTCATTCTCGTTTGTTTCTAGGAACTTTGTGAGTTCACGTTTTATTTCTTCTACTACCCAATCTCTTTTCAGCAATGTGTTATTCAGTTTCCATGTGTTTGACTTCATTTCCTATGTCTTCCTATTGTTGATTTCTAATTTGATAGCATTGTGATCTGAGAAGATGCTTTGTAGTGCTTTGATATTTGTAAATTTATGGAGGTTTGTTTAGTGGCCTAACATATGGTCTATTCTGGAGAATGTCCCATGTGCACTGAAAAAGAATGTATATTGTGCTGTTGTTGGTTGAATGCTCTGTACAAATCTATGAAGTCCAGTTGCATGATTATATTGTTTATTTCCTCTGTGTCTTTGTCAAGTTTTTTTCTGGTTGTTCTATCCATTTTTGAAAGTGGTGTATTAAAATCACCCATGATTATTGTAGATTTGTCTATTTCTCTCCAGATCTATTAGAGTTTGCTTTATATATTTTGGAGTTCTTTCACTGGGAGCATTGATATTTACTATGGTTATGTCATCTTGTTCAATTGTTCCTTTAATCATGAGATAATGTCCATCTTTATCTATTATGTTGGTTTTATACTTAAAGTTTATTTTATCAGAGATTAGTATTGCCCCACCAGTTCATTTTTTATTACAATTAGCTTGGTATATTTTTTCCATCCTGTGACTTTTAATCTTTTTTTTTTGTCTCTGTGTGTAAGATGTGACTCTTGCAGACAGCATATTGAAGGATCTTATTTTCTTATTCATTCTGCCACCCTCTGTCTCTTAACTGGTGCATTTAACCATTTACACTCATTGTAATTACCGATAAGTATGGATTAATTGCTGCCATTATGTTTGTTTTGGGTTTTTTGGTGATGCCCCTTTCTTTGTTCTGCATGTCTTCCTGTGCTGAGTTCATGGTTTTTGTGTTCTTACTTGTCATTTTCCTCATAGTTTTAATGTGTCCGTGTTCTTATTGGATTTTCATTTTCTTGGTATGTCCTGAAGTGTTCATTTTCTTTGAGGTTACCTTATATTCCATTAACTTTTCCCTCCATTTAGTGCAGTCTATTTTATCCTGTAATCTACCTTGCCTTCTCACCCTCTGGATCTCTGTCCCTACATGTTTACCTTCTTCCACATTGTAATTGATCGTAGACTGACCTCCCAGATCCTCTGAATTTGTTCTTTTAGTTTTGTTCTGTTCTTAACGTTTCCTTTCATTGTTTGAGTTCCTGAAGGTACTGCCATCTATGTCAGTCTCCCATTGTTGTCTGTCCTTGTTGGTTTTCAGTCTACAGAACACCCTTTAGGTCATTTTGTAGAACAGGGTTGGCTTAGGCAAAATCCCTTAGCTTCTGTTTATCCTGGGATTTTTTATTACACCGTCATATTTGATTGATAGCTTTGCTGGATACAGAATTTTTGGTTGGCAGTTTTTTGTCTTTCAGGGTTTTATATATGTCTCCCCATTGCCTTCTTGCTTGCATGGTTTCTGCTGAGAGATCCGTGCTTAATCTGACTTGCTTGCCTTTTTATGTAACACTTCTGTTTTCCCTTGCTGCTTTCAGGTTGGAGATCTTGATTATGATATATCTTGGTGATTTTGTTTTGGGGCCAACCTTCCTGGGGTTCATTAAGGTTTTTGAATGCTTATCTTTTTGCTTTACAAGATGTTAGAGAACTTTTCTTCCAGCAGCTCTTCAGCTATACCCTCTGTGGATTTGTTTGATTCTTCTTGTCCCAGAATGCCAATAATTTTCAAGTTATTCCTCTTTATGTTGTCCAACATGAATCTTAGATCTTCCTTGATTTTTTTTTTTCCTTTTCCTGCTTGCTCTTCTATCTTAGTAGTATTGAGAGATTTGTCTTCCAACTCACTAGTTCTAGCTTCCAACTCTTCCAATTCTACACCTTTGCCCTTTCAGTGTATTGTCTATATCTGTTATTCTGTTATTGATTATTTAGACCTCTTTCTGTGGGTTTTGCATTGTTTCCAAAGCTGTATTTATCTTATTTGATTGTTCCTGCAGTGCTTTCCTAACTTCTTCCTTATTTTTCTCAACACCATTGTAAAGTGTTTTGATACATTTTATAATCGTTTTTCTGACTTCCTTTGCAGGCATTTCCAAGGCCTGCCCTCCTTCCAGAATTGCGTTGAGGTCTAACTCTAGGTCATTTGTCTCAGACATTTTATCTTGTTTCTGCACATGTGCTGATATGATCATCTGTTTTTGCTTCTTGGAAATGTTCAGTGTTTATCTGTGACCTTAATATTTAATTGAGTGTGTATTTTGGGAAATTTTATGTTTTCTGATTGCTTCCAGGTTGATATGATCAGGAGGTATGCTTCCTTTGTTTACTCTTCTTGTTGTTTAACTCAGTGTACTTTCTCAGGTGTTGTCTGCCTCCCTGGTCTATGGCAGTTAGTATTGGTTCTTGCCTGGATTTTGGTGTTCCATAGAGTATGATTGTAGCTTGACTATATGGCAGCAATTGCTGTCTCTTCTTGGGTAATATAGGGAGAGAAAGAGCTCCCAAAATGTAAATGTAGATCCAAGAAAAAAAACACAGCAACAGCAAAAAACAAAAACAAAAAACACATTGGATACTGTAGTCTATAATTGCAGAAAAGAAAGAGAGAGAAAAAAAAATTGTAGCCTATTATGAGTATGACTTTAGTATCCTCTTTCGGCTTCTTACCTTCAAGGCTTCCTAATAAATTTCAAGATGTCACTGTTAGTTGTTATGCTATACCTCAGGATTTAATTTTTGTCATGTCTTGTTTTTGGTTTATCTCCCACTCCACGATCCCTGTTCTGTCCTTTTCCCTATTAATAAACAGTTCAGGGCTGGCGCCATTTTGTACTGCCAGTTGGTTATAAGTGGGGACTACCCCTTTAAATGCTGAGATGATCTGTGCACATGTGTGGTAGAAGAACCGTCCAGTGGTGGGGATGAGGGGTGTTCACTCGCTCAGGAACTCCCTCTAGTCACCAGAATGTTGGTGCACAGACAATGAGAGGCCAATGAACAGATACCAAAAAAGTCAGAACAAAGCAAAACAAAACAAAAAATATTGTCCACCTTTGTCTCTTAGGTTCCCACCAGCATTAGTCCATGGTGGGTCTGCTAGCTTCCCTGCTTGGTCTTGCTATTTTGTCTTACCCAAGTTGTCGTCTCTGGACTGTTGAACCCCACAGTTTCAAAAGCAGGAGATTTCTTTCTTCCTCTACAAGTTCCACTAGCTATAAGCCTTCAAACGTTTTAAATATTCCTATATATGTGGTTCAAAGTTTTGGAGCTCTCCCCTGAACCTGCTTTGCCTGGTATTCTGTGTTATTGCTGATGGAGATCTTCACTGCACCTCTACATTATCCATCATCAAGCCCTGCCTCTATATTCAAGTTTGGTGTTCAGAGTTGGCAAAATCAGAGGGATAATTTCCCTCAGCCACTGGGTTTCTGTTTGTTGCTCTCTTTTCAGAAAACTCTTTTGATTGCAAGAAATTCAGGATTTATGCAAGGTGTCTCTAGAAAAAGATAATTGTACTGGTCTCCCCAAATTTACGTAACTCTCTTGTATGAGCTGCATGGTCTCTTTTATCTAACATCTCTGCATCTCTGTACACACCATGGCTTATTGGATAGAACATTTCATACACATACACAAGGATTTTCCTGTAGCAGAACCTACCATAGGTGAAATAGGTCTCATTAGAAGACATTAAATGTAGACATATGGTATAAACATGTATAATGCTTTTTAAATAGGCTATTTTTTAAATATAATAATTTTCAGTAGACTATGTTTATATATAAGAGTCCTGGTGTGGCGCTGTGGGCTAATGCGTCAAAGTGCAAAGTCATTTGAACTGCAAGGTCAGTGGTTCAAACTCACCAGCTGCTCCTTGGAAACCCTATACAGGGTTGCTATGGGTTGGAATCGAGTCGATGGCACTTAACAACAACAATATTTATATAGGAATCCTGATGTGGTGCTGTAGGATAAGCACTGGACTGCTAATGGAAAGGTCCGTGGTTCAAACCCACCATTCACTCTTTGGAAACCCTATTTGAGTTGTAATCAACTCCATGCCACTTAACGACAACATAATACATTATAATATCATCATTTAAAAAATTCCCCCAAAGATTAAGGGTATGATATAAGAATGTCATTTCCCTTAATAACTGAATCAAGATTCATTTCACAACAGAGTGATCTGGCCCTGGGAACACAGAAAATTAGAATAGTGAGCTCATTTGTTTCTGCAAATCACAGCTGCAGAGTGCTTTATTTAAGGAAAATGATTAGAAGCAGCTTATGCACTGGATTTAAAATCATAGAGATATAAAGATTCAAGATATCTAGTCCAGTTTATGTCTGTTTGATCAAGAAGTCAAAAAAGCACATTTCAAAAGATAAGGTTTCATGTGGAGAAGTGATTCACTTTCCTCACTGACTTCTAACACAAAACAACCTCCTCATCTTATCGCTCACACACACACACACACATCATCATCATCATCATCATCATCAACATTAACATATAAAGTCCACCATACATTTTTAAACGCATATCACAGAGAGTGACTTGAATAAAAATGCAGACAACTTAGAGGTTTATTTCAGGCTGTTGCTTGATTTGTTATGTACTTTGTTAGATCTTTTAAAAACTATTTATCTTCTATTCATTTTGTTGTTGTTGTTGTCAGTCTTGATAACAAGACTATTCATTTTAGACTGGACTTATTCTGTTGATGTTTATACTAGGTCAAATTGAGAGAAAAAGGGAAAACAATTTAAAAGATGAAAAGAATATTTTAAAAGAGAATATTAATTCAATTTAGTAAGTTGTTGCAATCAAAATCTTTTTAGGAGGCTTAGAACTCAGAACTTAGAGAATACCATGACAAATAAACATAAGTTCTTTTTCAAATTCTACCAAAAATGTTCTCATGTGTCAGTCTGTGTAATGGTTTCTTAATCTAAATGAATTCAATTTTCCTAAGCAAATAGTAATCACTTAAAGAAATATCACTAGTCAATCGTAGGAATTTTTTTCTGTTTTTTAAGTTGATTGCAGCAAGTATCAAGAAAGAAAAACTAGATAACTCTATTCTTGTTTGATTTACTTTGCTTTGTATTTAAGATATAAAAGTGTATTGAGATATCTGCAATTCACTCTATTTCAGTGCAATACAACATACCAACACCTACATGTACGGATTCATTATCATAATTCTAATTATAAGCAGAATTATAATTTCAGTATGTATTATTGTGAAACTATAAATCAGGGCAAGTTTCCAGTTTAGGGACAGAGATTGGGTAGTTGTGATACTATGATAAAAGGAAAGAAAAGGGAGAAAAATAGCACAAAAAAATGAAGAATCCATTTCGGGAAGAAAGATTGTTGAGTAGAATGCATTAATTTAAGCATATGACCATGAGAGAAATGGAAAAATGAAAACCTGTATTCAACAGTCCTGAAACAAGGCAGTTGCCCATTTATAAAAACTTCAATATGCAGTGTGGTTAAAGAACAGCTTTTGTGATTCCATGTTGACCCAGTAGATGGGGATATGAAGAATATTTAAATACTACTTGGGAAAATTATTGAATGATGCAGAATGCATCAAGAAAAGATGGAAGGAATACACAGAATCATTGTATCAAAAGGTTAAAGTTCAACCATTTCAAGAGGTACCATATGAACAAGAGCCAATGATACTCAGGATGAGGTCCAAAGTGCACTGAAAGAAGTGGCAAAGAATAAGGCACCAGGAATTGATGGAATGAAAATTGAAATATTTCAAGAAAGTGAGGCAGCATAAAAGGCACTTACTCATCTCTGCCAAAAAATTTGGAAGACAACTATCTGGCCAACTGATTGGAAGAGATCCATATTTGTGTCCATTCCAAAGAGAGGTGACCCACAATCTCTTTGATATTGCAAGCGAGTAAAGTTTTGCTCAAGGTGATACAGAAATGGCTACAATCATACATTGACAGAGAACTTCCAGAGGTTCAAGCTGGATTCAGAAGAGGCTGGGGAACAAGAGATATCATTGCTGATGTCCGATGGATCTTGGCTGAAAGCAGAGAATATCAGAAAGATGTTTGCCTATGCTTTATTGACTACGCAAAGGCTTTCGATTGTGTGGATCATGACAAGCTATGGACAACATTGAGAAGTATGAGTATTCCAGAACACTTATTTGTACTTCTGAGAAATCTGTACCTGGACCCAGAAGCAGTTGTTCGAACAGAGCATGGAAACACTGAATGTTTTAAAATTGGGAAAGGTGTGCGACAAGGTTGTGTTCTTTCACGATACTTATTCAATCTGCATGCTGAACAAATAATACAAGAAACTGGGTTCTATGAAGAAAAACGTGGCTTCAGGATTGGAGGAAGACTCATTAACAACTTGCGATATGCAGATGATACAAACCTTGTTTGCTGAAAGTGAAGAAGACTTTAAACATTTACTGATGAAGATCAAAGAACACAGCCTTTGGTATGGGTTGCATCTCAATGTCAAGAAAACAAAAATCCTCACCACTGGACCAATAAACAACATTCTTATCAATGGAGAAAAGATTGAAGTTGTCAAGGACTTCATTCTTCTTGGATCAACTATCAACACTTGCAGAAGCAGCAGTCAAGAGATCAGACGACATACTGCATTGGGAAAATCTGCTGCACAGGAACTTTTTAAAGTGTTGAAGAGCAGAGACGTCAGCTTAAGGACTAAGGTGAGCCTGACCCAAGCCATGGTATTTTCAATAACCTCATATGCTTGTGAAAGCTGGACAGTGAATAAGGAAGACCATAGAAGAATTGATGCCTTTGAGTTGTGGTGTTGGAGGAGAATACTAAAAGTTCCATGGACTGCCAAAAGAACCAATAGATGTATTTTGGAAGAAGTGCAACCAGAGTGCTCCTTGGAGGCCAGAATGGCTAAACTTCGTCTCTCATACTTTGGACATATTGTCAGGCGAGAACAGTCGCTGGAGAAAGATGTCATGCTGGGTAAGATGGAGGGTAAGAGAAAAAGAGGAAGACCCCCAACAAGATGGATCAGCCATGTGGCATCATTGATGGCATCAAGTGTGGCAGCGGTGGTGGGATTGGCCCACGATCGGACATTGTTTCGTTCTGCTGTGCATTGGGTGGCTATGAGTCGTTTCCGACATGATGGCACTTGACAACAACAACAACAAACTTGGTCTAAGGTAAAATTGTGTATAGACATCTAGGAATATATTTAAATATTCCCTGCTGAAGAAAATGTGTTCTTGTTAATTTTTGTCGAGTCAGTTCTGACTTATAGCGATCCTGTACAGGGTTTCTGATGAGCAGCTGGTGGGTTTGAACCACCAACCAATTAAGTACTGATCCTAAAGTGCCACACCAGGAGTCTAATTTTTAGGGTAGAATCCTTGCCTTCCATGTAGGAGGCACTCAATTCCCAGGCAATATACCAGATGAGCAGCCATCACTCATTTATCAGTGGCGTTTTACATGTTGCTATGGCCTCCTGGTATGATGCTATAGGATAAGCACTGGACTACAAATCACAAGGTCCGTGGTTCAAACCCACTAGCTGTTCTCAGAAACCTGTACAGCAGCACTCTGAGTCACAATCAACTCAATGGCAATTAACAACAACTTGAGAGTCCTAGTGTGGTGCTATAGGATAAGCACTTGATAGAGGTCTATTTGAACCTTAAGAGCTGTGATTCAGCCACTCCTCAGAAACCCTATACAGGGTCACTATGAGTTGGAACCGACTTGCCGGCACTTAAAAACAACAACATGATGCTGAACAGTTTTTAGCAGAGCTTCCAGACTAAGAATGACAAAGAAATACCTGGTTATCTACTCTGGAAAATCAACCAATAAAACTCTATAGATCACAAGGGTCTGATCTGCAGCCCACCATGGTATGGACTCTGGCAGTGTTTGTTTCAGTTGTGCATGTGGTCCCAGGAACCAGGGCCAATTTGAAGAAAACTTAATAACATTCTGAATTTAAAGATATGCACTGCCAGGGCATGTCCTCGGATATGTCTCAAAATACTTGATTTGAATGCATTGTTCTATTTGTTGTTGTTAAATGCCTTCTACTTGGCTCTGATTCAAAGCAACCCTGCCTAGAGATCCCGAGACTGTAAATCTTTGGGGGAGCTGAAAGTGTCATCTTTCTCCAGCCAAACATTGGTTGGCTTGAACCGTTGACTTTGTGGTTCACAATACAGTGCTTATCCTTCAGAGCTACCTTACTCCTTTACTGCATTTGGTCATGATGTGCCATGGAGTCAGTTCTGACTCTTAATGACCCTGTACGGGGTTTCCAAGGTTGTACATCTTTATGGGAGTAGAAAGCCTCATCTTTCTCCCTCAGAACAGCTGGTAGTTTTGAACTGCTGACCTTAAGGTTCACAGCCCAATTCATAACCACTAAGCCTGGTGTGGCAATCCAATGACACTTAACAACAACAACAACAAATAATCAATTAGGTAGTCCATTAAAGTAATTCACCAGTGTAAAGTTTCTGGATCCAGCTAAAGTACACTTACATGATGTAGTCTTAATGATTTAAACCTTATTTCTTGGACAGTAAAATGATCTTGCTCTTTTTACGTATAAAGCACAGATGTGTTGTCATGGTGTGATGACAATAAGGAAAAAATAATGACTAAAAAGTTCCTTATGGGGTGATAATAAATAAAATGCTGGAAAATATGGACATGTAAATAAAATCCAGAGACTATTTATTCTTAGGTGAGTAAATTAAATGAGCTCCTATAAGAGACTAGTATATAACAGTGTGACCTCAATTGTTAGCTTTAGAAGGAATTAAGGGTTTTAAAACAGACTATTTTAAATATCTTGTCTTCAAATTATACATTGAAAAGCTAGAATTATCTAACAAAAGATCTATTGATAGAAAAGGTTTGTGTTTTACAAGACATACCATCAGCTTAGAATGCTGTTCTTTATTCAGAATAAAATATTTTAGTATATAAATATGCTTCTCAAAAGAACTTTTAAGTTACTCTCTTTAGAAAAAAAAAAGATTTTATTGTAATTTGAGTGAAAGGTTACAGGGTAGATCATCAGTTTTACAATCAACAAATCATACACTTTGTTTCATTACAATGATTATAATCCCCTCCATGTACCATCAGTTAATAGTATTTCTCTATATTCTTTTTTTTTAAATAGTCACAGGCACATATAATAATTTAAACTGCCAAAAGGCACATTCTGTAAGACTGCCTCCTGGCTGCCAGCTCTCAGTCCCTCTCTTTCCATGAATCTAGAGTCCTCTGCTGCTCCCTCTCTCCATGTCCCCATCTCTGCCTCCATCTCTTGTGTTGCTGCTTCTCTGGATAAGATCCCGCATTCTGCTTGTCCTCTTTTCCCTTGATGGTCATAGGGTCCTCTGTTTCTGGACTGTAAGATTAACTACTTTCCTATTTTTGTTACAAAACTTCTACCTTTACAATTGTGACAGTCGCAATTAGTCGTGGAAACAATTACTCACTATAAAATCGTACGAATCTTATCCCCATCTTTATTCACCAGACCCATCTAGACACCATGAAAACTATTCAGTGGGTACTCTATCTTCACCCACACACTCTTAAACTCTTAAGGTAGTAACTTTTAATATCAAGAGGTATTAAGAGCTCTTAATAGGTCAGATTCATCAAATTATAGCAATTTAACCTTGTTTCCTTTATCAAAATGTATTTACTTATTTATGTATTTATTTTTTAAATCTTCCTCTAGTCGAGTTCTGTTTATTAAGCCATCAGAGCTAGGTCAAATGGGTACTGTCAGAAAGTGTGGGTGTTCTTGTGCATTTCCCGTCTTCATATCAGCTGGACGCTTCACTCTTAGCTCTAGCCCTCTATGGCTATGTCCTTGTCCATGGGCTCAGGTGTCCCCAGGTCTCACCACATATTGGACCAACCAGGCCTTCCTCTTCTCTCTCTCATCTCCAGGTCAATGGGAGTCTATGGAACGTGGCTGAACTCAGCCCATTTCTTCATTGTTAACTTTCCCCGTCTTCCACTCACAAGTAGACCAATTAAGTTACTCTCTTAAGAAGGTAATTACCATTTTACACCTTAATTACCCCTTCTATTACGGGATAGCATAAAAATGCCAGACTCTTTTGCAATAACAGCAAACTTCTATTTAATTTAATGAGGGTTTATATTATTTGAAAATCTTCTTTGTTTGGTTAGTCAGTTTTCCTGTTGTGTACTCCTCAAAATCCTAAAATAAGCCTACTGTTCCTTTTACTTAAGTTATGCTTATTTAGTTTTTGAACAGAAAAACATCCTTTGGGGGAACAAAAAATCATACTAGATCAAGGAAGAACAATACTTCAGAAAAGTAAATTATTTTTCAGGTTTTACACTACCTATCTTTGCTAGCTGACCTTCTATGAAGAATTGTCACTGGAAAATAAATTTTTGGCATGCATAGTTTGTGAGTAGGTGCCTGATGACTGTGTTTGGTGAACTTTTCTTCATTCAGCAGAGATAAAACTTGCTTAGCTGAAAATCTTATGTAAGCCAAAAATTTATTGCATTAGATGGTTGTTCACAATAAAGATTAAAGATCAATTGTCTTCCTAATTAAAAGAGTTAGAAAAATCATAAAATTATGACATTTAAATTATCTTTGTTTACAAGGAGTGGTTATTCTAAATGAAGCCAATGCTCCTATATAATAAAACTGATCTTTTTCATTGGGATGTCTGTTTCTCTTAGCTAGAAAGTGAGAAGATAAGAAAGGAGAGAGGATGGAGGGATTTTCTAGAAGATTATTATAATTTACAGATTGTAAACCTTTCATTAAGTAGTTCCTTAAATTAAGTAAAGGACAACTAAATTAAATTTCATAGTTAGAAACCAAACTTTACTCAAACCACAAGGTTACAAAAACAACATTCAACTTTTTTTTCTATTTAAATTATATTTCCAAATGTACATAAACCTCTGCTTGGAAATTTCAAGTACTCTTAGAAAATGACCAAACAAACATGTAAGGAAATTGGAGGAATATAGCTGAGTGAAGTTTTCGACTAACGAAGAACCAAATCCATTGCCACTGAGTAATTTCCACTTACAGTGAAACTATGTAAGATTTCTGCTACTGTTAATCTCTATAAGAACAGCCAATCTCATCACTCTCCTTTGGAGTAGCTGGTGGGTTTGAACTGATGATCTTGAGGTTTGGAGTCCAACATCTACTCTATAGCATGACCAGATCTCCTTTAATTAATAAAAAACAATGCATCATTCAATAAATTCATTATTTTGCTCTAATTTGGAATTGTGTGAGATTAAATTCTAAGATTTGTTTACCTTCAAAGTTCTTCTAATTACATAAAATGGGCATTTAAAAATGAAAACTCATAGTAATTTAAGAGTCATTATCACTAAATGATCTAGAAAAAAAATTTTTTAAAGAAAAATAATAAACTCAGAGGGAAGTATTGTTTAATATGAGACTAGGTTCTATTGAGGCGCTCATATCTAGCATATTAAATTTGAAAACCACAAAATAACTCAGTGACTGAATTAAACTTACACACTGTGGAATAATCACAGGGTTACTAAACATAAGGTTGGTGATTCAAATTCAGCAGCTGCTCCTTGGAAATCTATACACGAATGCTGAGTTGGAACCAACTTGATGGCATTTAACAATAACAAACCTTGTGTGGGAGTGTGGTGGCACTGTAGGATAAGTACTGGACTGTGAACGGGGTTGACAGGAGAAAGATGATTCTTTCTGCTCTTGCAAAGATTTGTAGCCTTGGAAACCCTAATTATTGTTAAGTGTTGTGATCCTGTATAGGGTTTTTGAGGATTGACTGCAGAGGTTGAACTGGGCACCATTTGATTCAAACCAACCTTTCAGTAGAGCACTTATCCTATGGGATCACACCACAGCACTGTTAGTTGGAACCTATTTGGGCAATCCCACTACTCGTCTGTCAGTTTGTCATATTGTGGTGGCTTTCATGTTACTGTGATTCTGGAAGCTATGCCACCCAAACTTTAAATATCAACTGGATCAACCATGGTTAACAGGTTTCACCTGAGCTTCCAGATGAAAACACATTAGAAAGGAGAGATGGACTACTTCCAAATATTTAGTCACTAAAAACCTTATTAATAGTATTGGAACAGTATGATGTAACACCAGAATATTGACTATTGGAACATGATTGAAGACCACCAAAATATTGTCAAATATAGTACCAGAAGATGAGCCCCTCATGCTGGAAGGCATTCAAAATACAACTGGGAAAGAATTCCTCTGCAAAGTATAGTTGACCGTGATGATGGGAATAGACTAAAGCCTTCAGGACCTTCATATGCTGATGGGCACAACTCAAAATGAAGAGAAACAACTGTAAAAATCTATTAATAATCAGAACATGGAATGTACAATGCATTAATCTGGGAAATTGGAAATTATCAAACATGAAATGGAACATATAGACATTCATATCCTAGGCGTTGTTGTTGTTGTTCTTAGGTGCCATTGAGTTGGTACCTACTCAAGGTGACCCTATGCACAACAGAAGGAAACACTTCCTGGTTCTGGATCAATCTTGTAATTGATGCTCCACATGAGCCAATTGCTGCTTCCACCATGCCAATCAGACTTGTTGGGGATGTTCCTCTCTTTCTTTGACCCTTCACTTCACCAAACATGATATCCTTCTCCAGTGAGTGGTCCCTCCTAACAATATGTCTGAAGTATGAGAGATGAAGTCTGGCCATTCTGACATTCAAGGAGCACTCTGCCTGTAGCTCTGCCAAAACAAATCTGTTCGTTATTTTGGCAGTCAATGGTACTTCCAATATTCTACTTCAACACCGTAATTCAAATGCATCAATTTTGCTATGGTCTTCCTTATTCATTGTTCAAATTCTGCATGCATGTGAGGTTATTTAAAACACCATGAAGTGGGTAAGGTACAGCGTACTCATCAAACTGACACTAATCCTAGGCATTAGTGAGCTAAAATGAACTAGTATTGGCAATTTTGAATCTGACAATCACATGGTTTACTATGTGAGGACTTACAAATTAAAGAGGAATGTTGTCACAGTCATCATCAAAAAGAACATATCAGAATTTGTCTTGAAGTACAACGCTGTAAAGGATAGGGTAATATTAAAATACCTACAAGAAAGACCAGTTAATATCAATATTATTCAAATTATACACCAACCACAAAAGCCAGTGATGATGAAATTGAAGAATTCTATCAACTTCTTCAGTCTGAAATTGATTTAACATGCAATCAAGATGTATTGATAATTACTGGCAATTGGAATTCAAAGGTTGGAAACAAGGAAGAAGGATCAATAGTTGGAAAATATGGCCTTGATTATATAAATAATGCTGAAGATCTCACAATAGAATTTTGTGAGTCGCTAGTGAAGGATATCATGTTTAGTAAGGTGGGGATTCAGAGAAAAAGAGAAAGACCCCCAGTGAAATGGATTGGCCAAGTGGCAGCATCAATGGGCTCAAGCACGGCAACGATAGTGAGGTTGCCTCAGGACCAGAGAGTATTTTGTTATGTTGTGCATAAGGTCACTCAGTTGATACCGACTCCATGGCACCTAACAACAACAATTGACTTCTTCATTGCAAATAACATTTTCAAATAACATATAAGATAATGATATATATGGTCCTCCCACCACTCATCTGTCAGTGTGTTGTACTGTAGTGGCTTGTGAGTTGCTGTGATTCTGAAAGCTATGCCACAGTTATTTTAAATACCAGTAGGGTTACCCATGGTGGACAGGTTTCAGATGAGCTTCCAGACTAACACAACTAAGAAGAAAGAGTGACAAACTACTTCTGAATATTTAGCCACTGAAACCCTTATGAATAGCAGAGAAACACTGTCAAATATACTGCTGGAAAATGAGCTCCTCACAGTGGAAGGCACTCAAAATGCGACTGGAGAAGAGCTGCCTCCTCAAAGTAAAGTTGACCGTGTTAAAGAAAATGGAGTAAAGCCTGTGGGAGAAAAGCCCGTGGGACCTTCATTTGCTGATGGGGCACAACTCAAAATGAAGAGAAATAGCTGTAAACATCCATTGAAAATCAGAACACAGAATGTACGAAGTATGAATCTGGGAAAATTGGAAGTTGCCAAAAATGAAAAGGAACGCATAAACATCAATATCTTAGGCATTAGTGAGCTGAAATGGACTGGTATTGGCCATTTTGAATCTGCTGACCACATGGTATAATATGACGGAAATGACAAATTGAAGAGGAATGGTGTTGCATTCATTGTCAAAAAGAACATATCCAGATCAGTCATGAGGAACAACGCTGTGATAGGATAATATCCATGCGCCTACAGGGAAGTCCAGTTAATACCACTATTATTCATATTTACGCACCAACCACTAAAGCCAGTATGGTCTAAATAGAATAATTCTACCAACTTATGCAATCTGAAATCGATCAAACATGCAATCAAGATGTATTGATCATTGCTGGTGATTGGAATGCAAAGGTTGGGAACAAAGAAGAAGGATCAGTAGTTGGAAAATATGGCCCTGGAGTTAGAAATGATGCTGGAGAATGCATGATAGAATTCTACAAAATCAATGATTTGTTCATTTCAAATACCTTCTTTAGACAGCATATGAGACAACTGTTCACATGGACCTCACCAGATGGAATACATAGAAATCAAATTGACTACATCTGTGTAAAGAGACGTTGGAAAAGTTCCATATTATCAGTGAAAACAAGGCCAGGAGCTGACTGTGGAACAGATCATCAGTTACTAATATGCAAATTCAAACTGAAACTGAAAAAATGAAAACAAGTCCACAAGAGTCAAAATATGATCTTAAATATATCTAACCTGAATTTAGGGATCATCAGAAGAACAGATTTGATACTTTAAACACTAAAGACCAAAGACCAGAAGAGTTGTGGGATGACATCCAGGGCATCATACATGAAGAAAGCCAAAAGTCATTAAGAAGACAAGAAAGAAGGAAAAGGTCAAAAGGGATGTCAGAAGAGACACTGAAACTTGCTCTTCAGCATAGAGATGCTAAAGCAAATGGAAGAAACGAGGCAGTCCAAGTGCTGAACAGAAATTTTCAAAGATCAGCTCGAGGAGATAAAGCCAAATATTACAACAAAATGTGTAAAGATCTGGCATCAGAAAACCAAAAAATAAGAACATGCTCTGCATTTCTCAAGCTGGGG
This sequence comes from Chrysochloris asiatica, assembly GCF_000296735.1. Lineage (NCBI taxonomy): Eukaryota > Metazoa > Chordata > Mammalia > Afrosoricida > Chrysochloridae > Chrysochloris > Chrysochloris asiatica. The sequence continues at coordinate 4,594,485 of NW_006408667.1, read as the reverse complement.
GAACTGAAGAAAAAATTCAAATCTCAACTTTCATTATTGAAAGATTCTCTGGGTAAATTATCGTATGATGCAGAAAGCATCAAGAGAAGATGGAAGGTGACGTGGTGAGATGGAGCAGTTGGTGACTTTAGACAAATAAAGGGAGAGGGGCTGTGTGCTGATGACTGGGATGCAGGCTTGTAGTGTATACCCTTTGGTTGGTTGATAATGTATGGAGGGGATTGTAACCATGGCAATGAAATGATATACAACAGGATGAATGTCAAACTGTTCTCCCATGTAAACTATCACATAATTCACAATAAAACATTAATAATAATAATAATTTTAAAAAGAGAGAAGATGGAAGGAATACACAGTGTCACAGTACCAAAAGGAAATAGTTGATGTTCAACCATTTCAAGAGGTAGCATATGATCAAGAGCCAATGATACTGAAGGAGGAAGTCCAAAGTGCATTGAAGGAATTGGCCAAGAACAAGGCACCAGGAATTCATGGAACAAAAATTGAAATCGTTCAAGAAAGTGGGGTGGCACATGATGCACTCACTCATCTCTGCCAAGAAATTTGGAAGGTGACTACCTGATGGAATGATTGGAGGAGATCCATATTTGTGCCCATTCCAAAGAGAGGTGACCCAACAGAATGCAGAAATCATTGGAAAATCTCTTTGATATCCCATGAAAGTTAAGTTTTACTGAAGGTAATACAGAAACGGTTGCAAGCATACATTGACAGAGAACTTCCAGAAGTTCAAGCCAGACTCAGAAGAGGCCGTGGAACGAGAAATATCATTGCTGATGTCCGATGGATCTTGGCTGAAAGCAGAGAATATCAGAAAGATATTTGCCGGTGCTTTATTGACTACACAAAGGTTTTCGATTGTGTGGATCATAACAAGCTATAGACAACATGGCTACATATAAGTAATCTGGAATACTTAATTGTGCTCATAAGGAATCTGTACGTGGACCAAGAGGCAGTTGTTTGAACAGACCATGGGAACACTGAATGGTTTAAAATTAAGAAAGGTGTGCAACAGGGTTTTATTCTTTCACCATACTTTTTCAACCTGTATGCTGAGCAAATAATCTGAGAAGCTGGGTTATATAAGAAAAATGTGGCATCAGGATTGAAGGAAGACTCATTCACAACCTGCCATATGCAGATGATACAACCTTGCTTGCTGAAAGTGAAGAGGACTTAAAACTTTTACTGATGAAGATCAAGGAGCACAGGTTTTGATATGGATTACATCTCAATGCAAAAAAAACAAAAATCCTCACCACTGGACCAATAAGCAACATTCTTATCAATGGAGAAAAGATTGAAGTTGTCAAGGACTTCATTCTTCTTGGATCAACTATCAACACTCATGGAAGCAGCAGTCAAGCAATGAAATGACGTAGTGCATTGGGCAAATCTGATGCACAATACTATCCTAAAGTGTTGAAGAGCAAAGATGTCAGCTTGAGGACTAGGGTGCCCCTGACCCAAGCCATGGTATTTTCAGTAACCTCATATGCACACGAAAGCTGGACAGTGAATAAGGAAGACCATACAAGAATTGATGCCATTGAGTTATGGTGCTGGAGAAGAATATTGAAGGTACCTTGAGTAGCCAAAAGAACCAATAGATTCATTTTGGAAGAAGTACACTATAGTGCTTCTTGAAGGCACAGATGGCCAAACTTCGTCTCTCATACTTTGGACATATTGTCAGGAGGGACTAGTCACTGAATAAGGATATCATGTTCTGTAAGGTGGAGGGTCAGAGAAAAAGAGATGGATTGGCCAAGTGGTAGCATTGATGAACTCAAGCGTGGCAACAGTATTGCTGTTGGCCCAGGATCAGGCAGTGTTTTGTTCTGTTGTGCATAGGGTCTCTTTGATTAGGTGCTGACTTGATGGCACCTAACATCAAGAAGACACATGGTGCTCACTAGATGTAATACACAGAAATCAAATTAATTATATCTCTAGAAAGAGATGGTGGCAAAGCTCCAGATATTCAGCCAAAACAAGATCTTGCGCAAACTGCTGAACAAATCATTAATTGCTTACATGCAAGTTCAGGCTGAGGTGAAAGATAAGGAAACCAAGTCCATGAGAGCCAAAATATGACCTTGAACATATCCAATCTGAATTTTGAGATAATCTGAAGAACAGATTTGATGCATTAGACACTAAAGAACGAGGACCAGAAAACTGGTGGATGACATCAAGAACATCATACAGGAAGAAAGCAAAAGATTACTAAGAAGACAAGAAAGAAGGAAGAGACCAAAATGGATGTCAGAAGAGACTCTGAAACTTGCTCTCCAGCATAGATATGGTAAAGCAAATGGAAGAAAGAAGGAGATACAAGAGAGGAACAGAAATATTGAAAGTTCAGCTCAAGAAGACAAAGTCAAATACTATAAAAAAATGTGCAGACTTGGAGGTAGAAAACCAAAAGGTACGACAATGCTTTCTCTAGCTGAAAGAACTGAAGAAAAAATTCAAGCCTCAATTTGTGATATTGAAAGATTCTATGAGCAAAATAAGGAGCTCTGATATTGTAGTGGTTACGAATTGGGCTGTGAACCTTAAGGTCAGCAGTTTGAAACTACCAGCCACTCCACGGGAGAAAGATGAGGCTTTCTACTCCCATAAAGATTTACAGCCTCCGAAACCCTGTATAGGGTGGCTATGGGTCGGAACAGACTCGGAGGCACTTAACAACAACAACAGCAAATGAGCAAAATAATGAATGATGCAGAAAGCATCAAAAGAAGATAGAAGGAATACACAGAGTCACTATACCAAAAAGAAATGGTCGATGTTTAAAGAGCTAGGTATGATCAAGAACAAATGATCCTGAAGGAAGTAGTCCAAGGTGCATTGAAAACATTGGCAAAGAACAAGGCTATGGGAATTGATGGAATACAGACTGAAATCACTTAACAAACTGATGATGCATTGGAGGCACTCATTCATCTATGCCAAGAAATTTGGAAGACAACTACCTGGCAAACTGACTGGAATAGACCCATATTTGTGCCTATTCCAAATAGAGGTGACCCAATGGAATGCAGAAATCCTCTGTCTATGCAATTATTATCTCACACAAGTAAAATTTTGCTGAAGATAATCCCAAAATGGTTGCAAACGTATATTGACCAATAACTGCCAGAGGTTCAAGCCAGATTTAGATGAAGGCATAGACTGAGGAAGATGATTGCTGATGTCAGATGGATCTTGGATGAAAGAAAAGAATGCCAGATAGATGTTTACTTGTGCTTTATTGACTATGCAAAGGCCTTTGATTGTGTAGATCATAACAAGTTATAGACAACATTGTGGAGAATTAATATTCTGAAATGCTTAATTGTGCTTATGAGGAACCTGTACATAGACCAAGAGGCAGTTGTTTGAACAGAGCAAGAGAACACCAAATGATTTAAAGTTAGGAAAGTTATGTGCCAGGGTTATATTTTTTCATCATATTTATTCAATCTGTATGCTGAGCAAATGCTCTGAAAACCATGATTATATGAAGAAAAACTTGCCATCGTTACTGGAAGAAGTCTCATTAACAACCTGTGATATGCTGAAGATGCAGCTTTGCTTGCTGAAAGTGAAGAGGAATTAAAATGTTGTTGTTGTTGTCAGGTGCCATCGAGTCGGAACCGAGTAAAATAGTTACTGATAAAAATCAAAGATCACAGCCTTCAGTATGGGTATACCTCAGTGTAAAGAAGACAAAAATCATCACCACTGAACCAATAAACAACATCCATATAAATGGGGAAAAGATTGAAGTTTTCAAAGACTTCACTTTGAATCAATCATCAATATTAATAGAAGTAGCAGTTAGTAAATTAAATGATGTATTGAATTGGGCAAATCTGCTGCAGAAGACCTCTTCAAAGTGTAAAGATGTAAAGATGTCAAGAGTAAAGATGTCAGTTTGAGGACTAAGGTGTGTCTTTCCCAAGCCATGGTATTTTTAATAACCTCATATGCATGTGAAACTTGGACAGTGAATAAGGAAGACCATAGAAGAATTGATGCATTTGAGTTGTGGTGTTGGAGGAGTACAATAAAAGTACAATGGACTGTGAAAATAACAAGCCTCTTTCTGTTGGAAGAACTTTAGCCAGAATACTCCTTGGAAGCTATGATTGCCAGACTACATCTCTCATACTTCTGACATATTATCAGGAGGGGCCAGTCCCCTAGAGAAAGACATCATGTTTGACTATGTGAAGGGTCAGAGAAAAATAGGAAGACCCCAAGGAGATGGATTTGCACAGTGACTGCAGGAATGGGTTCAAACATAATAGTGAGTTTGGCACAGGACTGGGCTATGTTTTGTTCTGTTGTGCATAGGTTAGGTGCTGACTCGATGGCACCTCACAACAACTACTACAATTGGGCACTTAACAATAGCAACCTGGTGTGGTCCTGTAGGATAAGGTCACCTACTCAAACATGACACAGGGTTGCTATTTGTTAAAACCAACTTTATGGCACTTAGTAACAACAACCAAGAATTCTAGATCAGAACGAACAGTTTACATAGAATTTGCTCCTTTTTGAAATATGTTTTATCATGTGCTTTGCTAAGTGCTCTGACATTCCTAAATTCATAGCATTGATTTTTGAAAGGTTGTCACAAAAGCTAATTTAAATTTTACTTTATCCTGTCACTTGTGGCTGGGGAATGGTAAGAGAAGAAAGCAGAAACCCCAACTGAAGACTCCTTTTTTCCCCCAGAAAGTTTTGTGAATTGCAGAAAAAGTCTGCCAAAGTAAACCAGGAATGGGAAATGGATTCTGGTTTTTATAGGATTTTTACACAACTTATTACAGTACGTTTTTTTTCAAGCATTGTCTTCAGATCTTAATTAACCCAGGCAACCCCATGATCTTTAATTATATGAATATTATCTCAACAAAGTGGCAACAACAATGGCCGCAAGCATGACAACAATTTTGAAGCTGTCACAGGATTGGGCCTTGTTTTATTCTGGTGTCTATGAGAACAAACTCAATGAAACTTAATAATAATATCTTCAAATACTTCTAAAATTCTTATATTTCAGTGGATAATATTTCCACTTTGCCTGCCTTTTTCATTTGTCCTATTGTCAAAGCCTGGTGTGATGCTGTAGGATAAACACTGGACCACAATGTCACTGATCGCTAGAAACACTATATAGTACAGGTCACTATGAGTCAGAACCAACTTGATGGCACTTAACAATTGTCTAAGTATAGTATTCCTCCTTGTATATCTATAGAGGTAGATTTCTCCAGAGAAACAGAGAAATAGTATTCAGGATTTAGGAATTGACTGACAAGATTATGTTGTTGTTGTTACTATGTGCTGTGGAGTCGTTTGTGACTCATAGCAACCCTGTACAGGGTTTCCAAGGCTGTAAATCTTAATGGGAGCAAAAAAACCTCATCTTCAATGTGTGTGAACACTGGGGAAGAGCAAATCTGCAGAAAGGGCAATGAACCAAAGCAGATGAAGGATTTCACTTCCATTATTGTCTCTCTAATCCATCTGCAGCATTTGTTCTACTTCTATAGAGCCTAATTTGCTGGGATTCAAGTTTGGGTCAAGAAGTGGCAGGTTCACTGATGGGAAAACTTTAATCTGCTCTGGAAGTCAATATTGGTTACATAGATTTCCAATTCCAAACAGAAGTATAACCTTTCATAGTTAAAAGACCTTACCTAGGAAAACAAAGGGCTATGGAAAAATGAATGACTAACTTATAACATTTCATTCTTCATGTGGACATCATGCACATTTGGTTTCTTGAGGAGAAATATATAATTATGCTTTTATTATTAGTTTTACAACCTCAGGGATTTTCTGACACACTATCATTTGCACTGTTGGAACCATTTCTTTCCTAAAGAGTGGCAAGTCTTTCCTGTCAGATTTTATTGGCTATTCTGGTCATTAAATTTGACAGACTATAAATTCCCTGTTTCCCATTAAACAGATGGTAAATGACAAGATAACATTAAGCATTTTTGGCACTCAGATTGCAGTTGGCAATCAATCACACCATCATTCTAGGAAAATTATTGCTGTAATTGTTGGGGGATGATTTTCAATGAGAATTGTCTGTTCTCTTTATCTGTGGACTTAGCTAAAAATAAAAACTGGGACAGTTCACAGTTGTAAACATTCTGATTAATAATAATGATGCAGGAAGGCAGGAAAGAAGTATTTGAGATTAAGACAGAAGATGTTGTCTTCCTTTTGGTTGGTATCTTCTCAACAGTATAAGACATGGGCAAGATGGAAGCCTGTTACCCAAATGTAATGGAACTGCCCAATATCACAGCCAAATCCACCAACCATCCATTATTTTCTTAAAAGCTACATATTGTAGAACTCCTTTATTAATGTGTTGATTATATTTTTAGAAATCATGGAAAAATATGTAGACGCTGATGTCACTGTATTTTGGCTTTACTAAAGATGCCTATTGTGAACAAAATTGTTTCCTCTCTTGGCTCTGGGCCACTCCATTGCTGACTTCCCCACCCATCCAATCCCTCCCTCCTCCACACACAAATACTCTAGATTATAGGGAAAATATGTCTTGAAAGAGCTAAATCTGCTGTCTCTGCTGCTAGCTAAATTAATTCCCCAATATGTTATTTCAATGTGGTCTATATTGTTTCTTCCTGGAATTTTTCATGAAAGTAAAGAGAAAACGTATTTGCAATTGTTAACTTCATGCCTGTCTCCACTGTTTGACATGAGTGCTTCGAGTATATAGGTATGTCTTTCTTTTTCACCTCAGTATCCATAACCATCAATATTGCCACACCATGAATATTGCCAGTGTGCCAGGAACATGGGGCATATTATATATACACATAGATCATTGTTGTTACTAAGTGCCATCGAGTCACTTCTGACTCATAGCCACCCTGTATAGAATTTCCGAGGAGTAACTGGTGAGTTAGAACCCTTGACCTTGCGAATTGAACCAACCTAGTGCTACAGTGCTTATTGATGAATGCTTATCTCCCGTTAATCTGGCCACTGGGTAGAGTTGAACAAAAGAATGTGCAATGACCTTTTATTATTAGACCAATTGTTTTATCTTAACAATGGAAATCTTTTGAGGGAGCCAGAGAACTTCTATACAACTAACCTCGTCCAAAAAAACCTCTTGTTAAACTTGTAAGAACACTTCCCCCATCCACATTCCAGTAAAGCAATCCCAAGAGTCAAATGTTCATTTTTGCTGTTGTTTTAATTAACACTTTCTTGAGACTAAATCATTTCTCTCTCCATTATGTCACTTTCCTTTTATTTTCCCCACAGTACAGTTCCTGGTGTGGCACTGTAGGATAAACACTTGACTGCAAGTTTGGCAGTTCAAATTCACCAGTCGCTCCTCATAAACCCTATACAGGGCAGCTTTGAGTCAGAACTGAATCCGCAGCACTTAACAACAGCAACATAGCTCCTAAGCCTCTGTCCCTCAATAAAATCACAATTTCTCAAGAATGAAGACTCTACCAAGAACCCTAAGGTACACTTACACATACAATTAGAAACATTACTAAAAAGAAAAGAAGAATGTATGCAGTAGGAATAATGCTTCCAATTCTAATTGGTATTAAAAACATTAATATTCCATCATAGTGTTTTCCTATTTTATTTCATTCTTCAGTAGCCATGTGATACTGGATAAATAAGACAGTGCTTTATAAAAATGTTTAGCAAAAACTGCCTTTCCTTTCTCTTCTTCGGAAGCTTTGATTTCTTTTAAGATGTGCGTAGTTCCTTTAAGCAGCCTTGTCCAGCACACAGAGAGTACACATTGCGATGTTCTTCAGTAAGGAACAAAATTGTGAACCAAATTATTAAACTCTGGGTTTGAGTTAAATGGCATTTATAGGCATTTCAGTGAAATTGTAATGTGGAAAATAAGGATAGGAAGAGAAGTGATACATCTACTAACTATATATAAATAATTTGTGCAAGAATATAATAATGCTAATAATGTTTTTAACTTTTTATATGAAGTCTATTTTGGGGAAAAAAAAACAACTTAAACTCTCACAAAGATAGCAAAGTCATTACTCTGCAGTAATTTATCATATAGGAAATAAAGGAGAAAAATTAATTTGAAAAGGATTTTTAAAGATAATGAATAATGTATAGGAAAATGGCATACAATGAGGTACTTGTCTGGAAAAGTAACACACTGTATTACATGTCTGAAAGAAAATATAGCAAAATAGAAAGCATGATCCCAATTATGGGCTATTGGAATGCCAAGGTTGGAAGCAAAGAAGAAGGATCAGTATTTGGAAAATAATGTTTTTCAATGCTGAAGATTTCATGATAGAATTTTGCAAGACCACTGACTTCTTCATTTCAAATACCTTTTTTAAAAAATATAAAAGATGACTACACACATGAGCATCACTAGATGGAATACACAAAAATCAAGTTGACTACATCTGTGGAAAGAGACAATGGGAAAACTCCATATCATCAGTCAAAACAAGGTCAGGGGCAGACCATCAATTGCTCATATGTAAATTCAGGCTGAAGCTGAAGAAAATTAAGACAAGTTCATGAGAGCTAAAATATGACATTGAATATTGTTGCTGTTGTTGTTAAGTGCCATGTTGGTTCTGACCCATGGCGACCCAGTATAGGGTTTCCAAGGAGCCACTAGTGATCTTGAACCACTGGAAATATGGTTCAAAGTGACCTTGCAGTCCAGCACATTAACCCACAGCAACATAACAAGACTCCCAACCTTGATTATATCCTACCTGAATTTGGAGATTATCTGAAAAACAGATTTGATGCATTAGACACTAAAGACCAAAGATCAGAAGACTTGTGGGATGACATCAAGAACATCACACAGGAAGAAAGCAAAAGGTCATTACGAAGACAAGAAAGAACGAAAAGACCAAAATGAATGTCAGAAGAGACTCTGAAACTTGCTCTCCAGTGTAGAGATGATAAAACAAATGAAAGAAGCAGAAGTTACAAGAGCTGAGTAGAAAATTTCAAAGGGTCAGCTGGAAAAGACAAAGTCAAATACTACAATGAAATATTCAAAGAACTGAGAATACTGAAAGGTAAGATCACGTTCAGCATTTCTTAAACTGAGGAAACTGAAATAAAAACTCAAGCCTTGACTTAGAATATTGAAGGACTATTTGGGCAAAATTGAGTCCTGGTGTGGTTCTGTGGGTTAATGTGCTGGAATGCAATGGAATGCAAAGTCAGTTTAAACTGCAATGTTAGTGGTTCAAGTTCACCAGCCGCTGCTAAGAAACCAACTCAAAAGCATTTAACAACAACAAATGGGCAAAATAGTGAGTGATGCAGAAAGCATCAAAAGAAAATTGAAGGTATACACAGAGTTGCTGTACCAAAAAGAAACCATTGATGTTTAACCATTTCAAGAGGTAGCATATGATCAAGAGTCAATGATCCTGAAGGAAGAAGTCCAAAGTACATTGCAGACATTGGAAAAGTACAAGGCACTGGGAATAGATGAAATGCAAATTGAAATCTATCTACAAATGAATGAAGCACTGGAGGCATTCACTCAAATACGCCAAGGAATTTGGAATCCACTACCTGGCCAGCTGACTGGAAGAGATTCACATACGTGCACATTACAAAGAGAAGTGACCCAACAGAATGCACAAATCATCAGACAATAGCATTGATATCTGATGCAAGTTAAGTTTAACTAAAGATATTAAATAAACAACTGCAACCATACATTACAAAGAGTACTTTCAGAGGCTGAAGCCTCTGGGACAAATTACATCATTGCTGACATCAGATGGATCTTGGCTGAAAGCAGAGAATCCTAGAAGGATGTTTACCTGTGCTTTATGGACTACGCAAAAACACTCGATTGTATGGATCATGACAAAGAGATGGACAAAACTGGGAAGAATAAGTATTCTGGAACACTTTATTGTGCTCATGAAGAACCTGTGCATAGACCAACAGGCAGTTGTTCAAATAGAACAAGGGAATGCTGAATGGTTTAAAATTAGGAAAGGTGTGCAACAGGGTTGTATTCTTTCACCATACTTCTTCAACCTGTATACTGAACAAAATAATTTGAGAAACTGGGTTCTATGAAGAGACACATGGCATCAAGATTGGAGGAAGACTAATTAGCAATTTGTGATATGCAGATGATACAACCTTGCTTGCTGAAAGTAAAGAGGACTAAATATACTTACTGATGAATACCAAAGACCACAGCTTTCAGTATGGGTTGCACCTTAATGTACAGAAAACAAAAATTATCACCAATGGATCAACAAGGAACATCCATATAAATGGAGAAAAGACTGAAGTTGTCAACAATTTCATTTTGCTCCTATCAACCATCAGCACTCAAGGAAGCAGCAGTCAAAAAATTAAATGATGCATTGCAATAGGCAAATCTACTACACAGAACCTCTTCAGAGTGTTCAAGAACAAAGATGTCAGTTTGAGGACTGAGGAATGCCTGATTCAAGCCATGGTATTTTCAATAACCTCATGTGCATATGAAAGTTGGACAGTGAATAAGGAAGATCATAAAAAAATTGGTGCATTTGAGTAATGGTGTTGGAGGAGAATATTGGAAATACCATAGCCTGCAAAAGAGGAAAGAATTTTGTGTTGAAAGAAGTACAGCTAGAGTGCTCCTTGGAAACCAGAATAGCCAGACTTTGTCTCTCATACTTTGGACATATTATCAGGAGGGACCAGTATCTAGAGAAGGATATCATGTTTGGTAAAGTGGAGGGGTGTAGAAGAAGAGGAAGACCCCCAATGAGATGAATTGGCAAAGGGCAGCATAATGTGCTCAGGCATAGCAATGATTGTTAGCTTGGTCCAGGGCCAGACAGTGTCTCTTTCTGTTATGCACAGAGTCCCTGTGAGTCAGTACCAACTTGATGGCACCTAACAACAATCCTGGTTTTATGAGAAGAGAAAACCATATTTCCACACAACTTTGGTATAACATAAACACCATGGAGCATTTTTAACTTGAAAACTTCATAACTTTGTAATGTTGTTATTGTTGCTATTATGTGCCTTCAAGTCAGTTCTGACTCATTGTGACACTGGATAGGGTTTCTGAGGAGCGACTGGTGAGGTTAAACAGCTGAATTTGTCATATAAACCAACCTTGTGGTCCTGTGCTTTTCAAACAGCACCATACCAGAACTTATTTTCCTTAAAGATTCAAGGACATGTCACAACACAACTTTAATGCTTCTTGGGTTCTTCAAACTGAAAAGTGAAGATCCCAATATTTCCAGGGATTTAAAATAGCAGATGTAGAAAGAAAAATAGAAAATTTTAACTTTATTGTCTGAAGAAATTTATCAATTCTCATTGACCAAAGATGGAAACATACCTTCTCCTCTCTACACTACCACAGAATATATATGCTCACCCAATTATACATATAATTGTTGGCTATTAATTATGTAACCAACAGTCTTATGTGTAGAAAGATTTTAAAATCTTTGTGGACAAGAAAACATCACTTATGCTACTGTTTTCCAGAAGGTAATTGCTATGAGGTGTCACCAAATTCTGATTCATAGAGGCTGTATGTACTACAGAATGAAACATCATGAGTCCTACACTATCCTCACAATTTTGCCATATCTGAGCCCATTGTTACAACCACTATGTAATTTCATCATGTTGCCGAGCCTCTACTTTACCAAACATGATGCACTTCTCTAGACTGGTCTGTCCTTATAACATGTTCAAAATGAATGAGATGAAGCCTCACATCCTTACATCTAAGGGTCATTTTGGCTGTTCTTCTGACAGGACACATTTAGTCATTCTGCTGGCAGTCTGTAGTATACTTTACATTCTTTGCCAAAAGCATAATTCAAAAGCTTAATTATTCTTCAGTCTGATTGTCCAGCTTTCATATACTTATGAGATGATTGAAAATATCACGGCTTGGGTCAGGTACACCTTAGTCCTCAAAGTGACATCTTTGCTTCTATTTTCCAGTTACTGTTAACTTAGTGTGGTACTGTGGGTTCATGAGCTATACTATAAGGTTGGTTTGAACCACAAAGCTGGCATTTCAAGCTCACCAATGCTCCTTGGAAACCCAATACAGGGTCACTGTGAGTTGGAACCGACTCAATGGCACTTAACAATAACAACAATAAACTGAGTGTGGCACCGCAGGATAATGCACTAGACACCAAAGTCAGTTTGAACCACAATATCAGCAGTTCAAATTCACCAGCTGCTCTTTGGGAACCCTATACAGGGTTGCTATGAGTTGGAGCCGACCCAATAGCATTTAACAATAACAACAACAACATTAACTTAGCCCTGGAGGGAAATCTATCTGCATTTCTCTCTATAGAACACAAAAGCCAAGAAAATTTCCTGGTAAAATGTTATGTTTCCATTATGCTTTTCAATATTGTTCTAATTTCAGATTCTTTATGGCAGTGAATTTGAGTTCTAAGCAAATCCATAAGCACTGTGAACTGGTGTGACTTTCATTGGAACCTACCTGATGTCTTATTATTGGGATAATAGGGGGCAAAAACAGTATTTTCCTCCATATTTTTAGATGTAGAAACTGAAGCTCTGAAATATCTATTTAGACAGCATCTGCCAGTAGCATCTCTAGTAACTATTGTTTCTTTCTTCCTTATTTAACAGAACATTGCTTTTGTTTGGGTTGGCAAAGTTCCTGTCTAAACTTATTTCTAGATTCTTTTACAAATAAGACTAGCCAGGGGCTGAATTTCTGGATAATAAGATATAAGGAGATTTATTTGGCTAGATTTAGGGTAAAGCACCTTAAACATTTCACACAGTGCCTTTTATTTATTTATTTGATATTTTTTTAACAAACCCACATTTTATTAGAGGTAAAAACAGAGTTCCACCTACCAAGCGGCCAAGGAGGGTGATGTTTGGGAGCTGGAGAGGCAGGCCACCCACTGGCCTTTGGCCACGCTGCTCAAGGCCACATGGGGACAGTCCCCGTTGCAAAGTGTGTGATGGGTGTCAGGGGTGGGTCAGTGGCAAAGGGCAATGGTCTCCATATTCAGGAAGAGGACATGCATCTTGGTCTCAATGTTGATACCCTGCCAGATCTTCAAAAAGTCTTCAAAAGTGATTCCCTCGTACACCTGGTCAGGCTCCATCGGTCCTACGCAAACACTGGCAGCTTCCATCATTCCTGACTTCCTTGCAATACCAAACTGAATTTTGTGCTATGAGGGTGTAGCATAGCACCTATCTTGTTTAAGTCACTGTTCCTAGGATTACCTGTTACAAGTAGTTGAACGTTATGCTCTTTTACCTCCAGGAACAAATTCAAGGTTCCTTAGCTGTAAAACAGTATTACTTCTTCTGATTCTACAGTCAATAAAAGATTCTAAGAGAAGAAATCCTAAAGTTAAATAAGTTATTCCAAGTAATTTACAGACTTGGTTACAAGACTAGAATTCTCCAGGATGTCTATCTTATAATGAGTTTTGAAAATAGGGTGTCACTACCTTCTTCATTGCATTTATGCACTTATCAACTGTTATTGAAAGCTTTCTACAGACAAGGTTCTGTCTATACAGCAGTGATTGCTACCAAGAAGTTTACAGTTTATTTTCAAATAAGCAAAGACAGTCATGTTTCAAATAAACAATTTACCTAATACTTTTTATAAATCTAAAAATACTTTGAAAATGATGTATCATTATGACAGCATATATAAGGAGGACAATTCCAGAGTGTAGGTCATTGAGGGTTTAGGAGAAAATGAAACATTTGTGCTGAATCTAAAAGATGAAAAGAATAGCCAGACGTGTGTGTGTGTGTGTGTGTGTGTGAAAGAGTAAGAGAGAGAGAGAGAGAGAGAGAGAGAGAGAGAGAGAGAGAGAGAGAGAGAAAGAGAGGAGGGTTCTATCCACATCTCCTTTCATCAGTCCCGCCCAGACAGATTGGATACTACTCAGTGGAGATTCTATCTTCCTCCACGCCCTGTGGATCTAGGCTCCCTCTTGAAAGTTTGTAAGCCAGTCACTTCTTGCCTTTGTAGCTCCCTCCTCACCTCCCCCATTTTGGGTAGCCACTGTCCAAGTTGCCCATCCCTGTCTACAAATAACTTTTGTGTTGAAAAGAAAAATATTCTAGGTAAGGTATATTCAAGTAAAAAGTTTTGGAGAAAGACAAGAGGAAGCAGAACATCTTAATGGAGTAGTTTTGGTGAAAAATATTGGTGAATTGGAATACAGTGGAGAGAAGTGGACAGATTTAATCCATTTTTAGGAAACATTTAGTATTTAGAGATGATGTGGTGCTGTAGGAAAAGCACACGACTGCTAATCACAAGGTCGGTAGATTAACCCACCATTTGCTCTGTGGAAACTATGCAGGTTCACTATGAGTCAGAACCTACTCCATTGCACTTAACAACAACAACCTGGATGTAAAGACTGATTAAATGTTGTTGTTGTTTTAAAGTGCGACTGAGTTGATTCTGACTCATAGTGACACTGTACAACAGAATTCAACCACACCTGGTACTACTCCACACTCACAATTAAAACCTATACTTGAGCTCATCATTGTTGCAACTGTGCCAATCCATCTTGTTGAAGGGCTCACTCTTTTTCTATGTCTCTGCTTTATCAACCACAATGTTCTTTTCCAAAGACTGGTCCCTTGTGATAATATGTCCAAATTATGAGAGACAGAGTCTAGCCATCTTGCCTTCTGAGGAGCATTCTGGTTGCATTTCTTCCAGCACAGATTTGTTTGTCTTTCTAGTGATCCATGGTACATTTAATATTCTTCTCCAACACTATAACTCAAATTCACTGATTAACTTTTATATGCATACAAGGCTATTGCAAGTACAATGACTTGTATCAGGCACACTTCAGTCCTCAAACTGACATCTTTGCTTTTCAATACTTTAAACAGGGCCTGTGCAGCAGATTTGCCTAATAGATATGACATTTGATTTCTTGACTGCTGTTTCCATGACTTTTGATGGTACTTTTAAGAAAAATAAAGTCTTTTACAACAACGATCTATTCTCTATTTATCATGATGTTATTTATCTGTCCAGTTGTGAGGGTTTTTGTTTTCTTTACATTGAGACGCAACCCATATTGAAGGCTGTGATCTTTAATCATCAGTATTTCAGCAAGTAAGGTCATACCACCTATATATCATAGGTTGTTAATGAGTCTTCCTTCTAACACCACATTTTCTTTATATAATACAACTTCTTGCATTATTTGCTCAGATTACAAATTGAGTAAGTATGGTGTACACCTTTCCTGATTTTAAACCACTCTGTTTCCCCATGTTTTGTTTGAACAACTGCCTTTTGGTGTATGTACAAATTCCTCATGAGCATGATTAATTGTTGTAGAATACTTATTCTCTGCAATGTTGTCTATAGTATGTAATGAACCACAAAGTCAAAAGCCTTTGCATAGTCAATACTGCAAAGGTAAACATCTTTCTGGTATTCTTTGATTTTAGCCAAGATCCATCTGATGTCAATCTTGACATCCTTTGTTCCACATCCTTGTCTGAATCCAGCTTGAACCTCTGTTGCAGCCTCTTAGAATTAATTACCTCAAGCAAAATTTTATTTGCATATGATATTTTCCGATGCAATCCACATTCCATTGGGTCAATTCTCTTTGTAATGGGCATAAATAAAGATCTCTTTAAATCAGTTGGCCAGGATGCTGTCTTCCAAATTCTTTGGCATAGATGAGTGAATACCTCAAATGCTGTATCAGTTTGCTGAAATATTTCAGCTTGTATTCCATAAATTCCCAGAGCCTTGTTTTGTGTGTGTGTGTGTGTGTGTGTGTGTGTGTTTTAGTGTTTCATTGTGAATTATGTGATAGTTTACATGGGACAACATTAGCTTTACATTCATTTTATCATATATTGTTACATTGCCATGGTTACAATCTCCTTCATGCATCATCAACCAACCAATGGTACACCCCACAGGCCTGCCCCCTGGTCATCAGCACACAACCCCTCTCCCTCTCTGGGTCTAGAGTTTCCAGCTGCTCCATCTCTCCACGTCATCATCTCTGCCTCCATCTCTGGTGTCACTGTTTCTCTGGGTAGGATCCCGCACTCTGCTCTTCTCCCTTGATGGTCCCAGGGACCTCTGCTCCTGGCCTACAAAGTAAACCACTCCCCTCCTTTTGCTACAAAATGTCTACCTTTACATTTCCAACCCTTAGAGTCTGTTCTGATAGTAATTATTCACTATTGTACCACATGAGTTCTATCCACATCTCCTTTCATCAGTCCCGCCCAGACAGATTGGATACTACTCAGTGGAGAGTCTACCTTTCTCCGTGCCCTCTGGATCTAGGCTCCCTCTTGAAAGCTTGTAAGCCAGTCACACTTCTTGCCTTTGTAGGCACCCCCCCCCCATTTTGGGTAACCACTGTCCAAGTTGCCCATCCCTGTCTACTCTGTGTATTGAGGGGGTAGGAATAATCATCGCCATAAATATTTGTTCCCTCTTTTGTGGTACTGCATCCATAGGTGTAGGTCAAGTTCATCAAATTGTATCAGATTACTCTTTTTTCCCCTCTTCTTTCTTCTTCTACTGGAGCTCTGATCATCCAGCCATTGAAGCCAGATTAAGTAGGTATTACCTGTGTGGGTGTTCTTGTGCATATGCCCTCCCTTCTTATCAGCTGGATGTTTCATTCTTCATTCTAGTCCTCTGTGGCTATGTCACTGTCTCTGGGCCCAGGAGTACCTAGGTCTTGCCAAACTTCTGGCTAACCATGTCTTTACTTGTGTCCACAGGAGTGTATTGAACATGGTTGGACTTAGCTAGCAGCTTCATTGCTGTTTTTCCTTCACTTCCCCTTATCAGTGACCAACATGGTCACCAGTCAGAGCACGTGTCTGCTCTTGTATTCCCATTGAGTCTCAGTCTTGGAAGGGGGTTTGCCCTGAGGGGACCCAACCTCTTGCTTTGATGTATCCTAGGAAGGAACTTGCTTTTTCTTGTAGTAGTCAGTCAAACTGCCATGATTATTTTATATTTTTCCTGTTGGTCTTTCTTTCAAGAAGTATCTTCTGTTCTTCTAGCTACTCCAAACTGGTCAGCTTGTCCTTTCAAATGGAAACTTCCCACCTCAGAAAATTCTGGATGGGGTTCAGGATTCCACCTATGGTCTTATGTAATGTAGAGGCTTGGCAGGAAGCCTTCTTCACTGGGCACTTTGCAGCCCCATTATAGGTATTCCAATCAGTTATAGGCTAAAGATGGACTTACAAGCTTTCTATGGTGATATTTCTGGCTCTTTTTTTCTCTCCCCCTCAATTGAACCCCATCCAGAATCTTCTGAGGTGGGAAATTTCCATTTGAAAGGACAAGCAGACCAACCTGGAGCAGTTAGAAGAACAGAAGATACTTCCTGAAAGTGTCTATTTTATAATGGTATGCTAGGGAAACCAAGACTCAAAAGACAGCCAAGCATTCTAACATTTCCCCCCCTTTTGCCCATTCCAACTGTATCTCAATCCCTATATCCCAGATTCCTGTTTTTCCAAGGTTGCGTATACATCATTATTTACCTCTGTCCCACTTAGCCTATGCAAACCTGCCTAATTGTTCTCCCATCTGCCTTGTCCTTCCATTCCCCTCCTGCTTCATGTGTATTACCTCCCTCCCCAGCACCCCCACTATCCTGTGTCTATTACCTTCCCTGTGCTCCACCTTCCCCTCCCTGCCCTCACCCCAGTAACCAGCAAAAAATCTCCCCTCCACCTTTTAATATGGATTCTTTACCTTAGTCTTTTGCAGTAGTGGTCCTATACAGTATTTCTCCTTTTGTGACTGACTAATTTCACTCAACATAATGTCCTCATGGTTCATCCTTGTTATGTGATAACTTACAGCTTCCTTGTTGTTCTTCAAGGTAACATAATATTCCATTGTGTATATGTACCACTGTTTGTTTATCCATTCCTCCATTGATGGGCATTTAGGCTGTCTCCATCTTTTTGCTATTGTAAATAGTGCTGTTATGAACATTGGTTGCATATATCTACTTGTGTTATGGCTTGTATTTCTTGTGAGTAAATATCAATTGAGGAATTCCTGGATCATAAGGTATTTCTATTTCCAGCCTTCTGAAGAAGCACCGTATTGCTTTCCAGAGAGGTTGGACCATTTTGTAATCCCACAGCAATGTAGGAGGGTCCCAGTCTCTCCACATCCTCACCAGAATTTATTGTTCCCTATATTTTTTTATCTTTGCTGTTATTGCTGGTGTGAGATAATATCTCATTGTTGTTTTCATTTGCATCCCTTGTCTGTCAGTTTGTCATACTGTGGTGGCTTGTGAGTTGCTATGATTCTGAAAGCTATGCCACCAGTATTTTAAATGCCAGGGTCATACATAGTGGACAGGTTTCAGATGAGCTTCCAGACAAAGACTGATTAGGAAGAAAGAGTGACAAACTACTTCTGAAATTTTAGTCACTGAAAACCTTATGAATAACAGAGAAACACTGTCAGATATAGTACCAGAAAATGAGTCCCTCAGGTTGGAAGGCACTCAAAATGAGACTGGGGAAGAGCTACCTCTTCAAAGTATAGTTCACTGTGATAACGCAAAGGGAGTAAAGCTCGTAGGAGAAAAGCATGCAGGAACTTCATTTGCTGATGGGGCACAGCTCAGAATGAAGAGAAATAGCTGTAAATATCCACTGAAAATTGGAACATGGAATGTACGAAATATGAATCTGGGAAAATTGGAAATTATCAAAAATTAAATGGAATGCATAAACATTGATATCTTAGGCATTAGTGAGCTGAAATGGATTGATATTGGCCATTTTGAATCTGACAACCACATGGTTTACTATGCCGGAAATGACAAATTGAAGAGGAATGGTGTTGCATTCATTGTCAAAAAGAATATATCCAAATCAGTCATGAGGTAAACGTTGTC
>NW_006408667.1:4573785-4574674 GCF_000296735.1 Chrysochloris asiatica | reverse complement strand
CAACAACAACAACAACAACAATGGCTAATGATCGTGCACATTTCTTCATATGTTTGCTGGCTTCATGGATCTCCTCATTGGTGAAGTGTCTGTTCATGTCCTGTGCCCATTTTTAATTGGGTTATTTGTCTTTTTCTAGTAGAGGTGTTGTAGTTTCCTATATATTTTAGAAACAAGTCACTTGTCTTATGTGTTGTTGCAAAAGTTGTTGTTTTTTTCCCCATTCTGTGAGTTCCCTTTTTACTCTTCTAGTGAAGTCTTTTGATGTACATAGGTTTTTAATTTTTAGTATGTCCCATTCATCTATTTTGTCTACTTTTGTTTGTGTACTTTTCAAAATGTTTGGTAGTCTGTATATCCCCTGTATTAGAGCCCTCACATTTGTCCCTAGTTTTTCATTGATGGCCCTCGTAATTTTGGGATTCATATTTAGGTCTTTAATCCATGCTGAGTTGGTTTTTGTATAAGGCGTGAGGTAAAGGTCTTGTGTCAGTCTTCTGCATATCGTTTTCCAGTTTTGCCAGCACCATCTGTTGAAGAGACTATCCCCTCCCCATGCGATATATTTAGGTACTTTGTCAAAAATCAGTTGTCTGTATGTGCATGGGTTAACTTCTGGATTTTCGATTCTGTTCTATTGATCAATTTATCTTTCATTGTACCAGTACCAAGCTGTTTTGACCACTGTAGCTGTGTAACAAATTTTAAAGTCAGAGAGTGAGAGGTTTCCAACTTAATTTTTCTTAAGAAGTGCTTTGCTTATCCTGGGTCCCTTTCCTTTCCATATAAAATATGTAGTTGTTTTTCCACCTCTTTGAAGAATATAATTTGAATCTAGATTGAGATTGCATTATATGTGTAAATTGCTTAGGGCAGTATTGACATTTTC
>NW_006408667.1:4561903-4573286 GCF_000296735.1 Chrysochloris asiatica | reverse complement strand
GCACATAACAACAACAACAACAACATGTATAGGATCATATCATCTGCAAATAGAGGGAGTTTTATTTCCTCTTTTGCCAATTTGGATGCCTTTAATTTCCCATTCTTTCCATATGCCTCTTGCCAAGCCTTCCAGCACAATATTGAATAGGAGTGGTGACAAGGGGCATCCTTAGCTGGTTCCTTGAGAGTAATGTAGGCTGTTGTTTTGGTATATACTCTTGATTATGTTGAGGAATTTCCCTTCAATTCCTCCTTTGTTGAGTGTTTTTTATCAGGAACAGATGTTGGATTTAGTCACATGCCTTTTCTACTAGATCAACTAGTTATAAGCCTTGAAACTTTGTAAATATTCCTGCCTATATGGTTCAGAGTTTTGGAGCTCTGTCCTGAACCCACCTTGCCTGGTATTTTGTGGTATTGCTGACCCAGAGCCTTGTTTTTTGCCAATGATTTCTGTGTACATTGGATTTCTTCTCTCAGTATCATTAGCTCTTGATCATATTCTACCTCTTGAAAAGTTGAACATTGACCATTTCTTTTCTTGATACATTGTTTCTGTATATACCTTCAATCTTCTTTTGATGTTTTCTGCATAATTCAATATTTTGCCTATAGTATCTTTTAGTATTGAAAGTTGAGGCTTGAATTTTTTCCTTAGTTCTTTCAGCTCGAGAAATGCTAATATACTTGTTTTTTGGTTTTTTAACTCCAGATCTTTGCATACTGCATTATAATATTTGACTTTGTTTTCTTGAACTTCCTGGTAAAATTTTCTGTTCAGCTCTTTTACCTCCTCATTTCTTCCATTTTCTTAACCATCTCTATGCTGGATAGCAAGTTTCAGAGTTCTTCTGACATCTATTATGTTCTTTTCTTTCTTCCTTGTCTTCTTAATGACCTGCTGCTTTCTTCATGCATGGTGTTCTTGATGTCATCCCACAACTCTTTTGATCGTCAGTCTCCAGTATTTAATGCACCAAATCTGTTTTTCAGATGATCTATAAATCCAGGTGAGATAGGGTTTAAAGTCGTGTTTTAACTCTCATGGACTTGTTTTAATTTTCTTAAGCAGGAATTTTCATATGAGCAATTGATGGTCTTTACACAGTCTGTTCATGGCCTTATGTTGACTGATGATATGGAGCTTTTCTACTTTATCTTTTCACAGATGTAGTCAATTTGATTTTTGTGTATGCCATCTAAGTCCATGTGTATAATTGCCTTTTATGTTGTTTAAAAAATTTATTTGCAATGAACAAGACATTCAACTTGCAGAATTTTATCATGCAATGTCCAGCATTGTTTCTTTTGCCAAGGTCATGTTTATGAACAGCTGATCCTTCTTTGCTTCCAATCTTTGCATTCTAATACTCAGCAATTAACAATACACATTAACTGCATGTTTAATAACGTTCAGACTGGAGTTGCTAAAATTCTTCAATTTTATTATCACTGGCTTTAGTTGTTGGTATGTAAATTTGAATAATAGTGATATTAAAGTGGTCTTTTTTGTGTGCGTATGGATATTCTGTTGGGTCAACCCTCTTGGGAATGGGCAATATGGATCTCTTCCAATCAGTTGACCAGGTAGCTGTCTTAGAAAATTTCTTGGCATAGATAAGTGTGTGCCTCAGGTGCTGTAACAGTTTGTTGAAATATTTCAATTTGTATTCCATCAATTCCCAGAGCCTTGCTCTTTGTGAATGCCTTTAGTGAACCTTGGACTTCTTCATTCAGTATAATGGACTATTGTTCATATTCTCTCAAGAAATGATTGAACATCAGCCATTTCTTTTTTGTATGGTGACTGTGTATTCCTTCGATCTTCTTTTGATGCTTTCTGCATCATTCAATATTTTCCCACAGGATTCTTTAATAATTCAATGCTTGCCTTTTTTTTTTTTTTTCAGTTCCCTCAACTTGATAAATTTTGACCATGTTCTTGTCTTTTATTTTTCTAACTCCAGGTTTTTGCACATTTCATTATAATACTTGACTTCATCTTCTTTAACAGCTCTTTGAAATTTTCTGTTCAACTCTTTTACTTCCTCATTTCTTCCATTTGTTTTAGTATCCTACAATGGAGAGCAAGTTTGAACAATTTTTCTGGCATATATCTTGTTCTTTTCCTTCTCTCTTGGCTTCTTAATGAACTTTTACTTTTTTTCCTATTTGATTTTCTGGATGTCATCCCAGAACACTTCTTGTTTTTGGTCATTCATGTTTAATAAATCAAATATGTTCATGAGAAGATCTCTAAATTTACATGGGATTTGTTCAAGTTCAAATTTTGGCTCTCATGGGCATTTTAAATTTCTCTTCAGCATTAGCCCAACTTGCATATGTGCAATTAATGATCTGTTATTTAGTGTTTCCCTGGCCTTGTTTTGGCTGATGATATGGAGCTTTTCCACTGTCTCTTCCCACAGATGTAATGAATTTGAATTCTGTGTATGCCATATACTGAGGTCCATGTATATAGTTCTCTTTTATGTTTTTTTAAAAATGGTATTGCAATGAACAAGTCATTGGTGTTGCAAAATTTTATCACAGGATATCCTGCATTGTTTGTATCATTAAGGATATATTGTCCATTGACTAATTTTACCTCTTTGTTTCCAATGTTTGCATGACAATAACCAGTAATTATCTATCCATCTTGATTGCATGTTTGATCAGTTTCAAACTGGATAAGGTGGTGGTGGTGGTGTGCCATGGAGTCAGTTCCAACACATAGTGAACCTGTATAGAGTTTCCAAGGCTGTAAATCTTTATGGGAGCAGAAAGCCTCGTCTTTCTCCTGTGGAACCACTGGTAGTTTCAAACTGCTGATCTTGAGGTTAGCAGTCCAACTCGTAACTACTATGCTACCAGAGTTTCTTGAAGAAGGTGGTAGAACTCTTCAATGTCATCATTACTGTCTTTAGTAGTTAGTGCATAAATTTGAACATTGTGATATTAACTGGTTTTCCTTTTAGGTGTATGGATATTATCCTATCACAGATAGCATTATACTTCTAGATAGATCTTGAAATTGTCTTTGTGGTGAATGCGGCACCATTCCTCTTCAGTTTGTCTTTCCAGGCATAATAAACCACACAATTGTCAGATTCAAAATGTCCACTTTGTGTCTATTTCTGCTCATTAATGCTAGGTCTCCTGATGTTGTAATGTAGGAAAATCGCTCGACTTTAAACCACAATGTCAGAAGTTCAAACCCACCAACTGCTCTGGGGAAACCTCCATACAGGTTTAGTCAAACTAGTCAAACTCAACTCGATCACACATAACAACAAAGCCTAGGATATTTTATCCTTATGTGTTCCATTCAATTTTTGAAAATTTCCAACTTTCCTAGATTCATTCATACTTCGTGCATTCCATGTACTGAATATTAGTGGATGTTTACTGCAATTTCTCTTTACTTTGATTTGTGTTTCATCTGCAAATGAAGGTCCAGAAAGCTTCACTCATTTGCATCACAGTCTAAGTCTGCTTTGAGGAGGCAGCTCTTCACCAATCATTATTTTGAATGCTTTCTAACCTGAGGGTCTCATTTTCTGCATTATAGCTGACAATATTCTAGTGATTTGCATCATGTCTTAATATTCAAAATTCTGGCGCTATATGACAGTGTTCTGCTGCTATTCACAATGTTTTCAGTAGCTAAACATTCAGAACTATTCTGTCTATCCTTCTTCCTATTGTGTCTTGTGTGGAAGCTCAGCTGAAAACTATCCACCATGGGTATATCTTGTTGGCATCTAAAATGCTGGTATCATAGCCTCCAGCATCACAGCAATACAAAATCCACCACAGTACAACAAACTAACAGACAGATTTCAGTTTCCTCATCTTGATAAATGCTGAGCATGTTATTCCCTTTTGGTTTTCTCATTCCAGGTCTTTGTACATTTCATTATAATTTTGACTTTCTCTTCCTGAGCTGCCCTTTGAAATTTCCTATTCATATTTTTTACTCCATCATTCCTTCCATTTGCTTTATCATCTCTATGCTGGAGAGCAAGTTTCAGAGTCTCTTCTGACATTCATCTTGGTCTTTTCATCCTATCTGATGTTCTTGATAACATCTCACACTCTTCTGTTCTCAGCCTTTAGTGTCTAATATATCAAATTTAATAAATTCAGATAGGATATGTTTAAGTCATATTTTGGTTCTTGAGACTTGTTTTCATTTTCTTCATCTTCAGCCAGAACCTCCATGTTATCAGTTAATGGTTTGTTCCACAATCTGACCCAGCCTTGTTTTGACTGATGATATGGAACTTTTCCACTGTCTCTTCCACATAGTTGATTTCATTTCTATGTATGCCATCTGGTGAGGTCTATGTGTGTAGTCATCTTTTATGTTGTTTTAAAAAGGTATTTGCAATGAACCAAGTCATTGGTCTTACTAAATTCTATCATGTGATCTCCAGCACCATTTCTATCATCAAGGCTATATTTTTCAATCCTAGTGGATTTTAATTGCTGACCTTGCTATTAGCAGTTTAATACTTATCCTACTGTGTCACACCAGGACTGCTGGTGTGTTGTTAAGTGCTATTGAGTCAGTTCCAGCTCAGAGCGATCCTGTATAGTGCTCCCAAGGAGAAGGTGGTGGGTTTAGACTGCTAACCTTGTGTTTCCAAGTCTAGTGCTTATCCTATAGCTCCACACCAGTGTGTGTATGTTGTTGTTATTGTTATTGACCCTCTAGTCAGTTCCAAATTACTGCAATCCTGTACAGGGTTTCCAAGGAGTGGCTGGTGGATTTGAACCACTGATCTTGTGATTCAAACCTACTTTTTAGTCTAGTGTATTATCCTTCAGTGTCACAACAGTACTCCAGGGTATGTATACCTCATCCATATTGAATAGGGAATAGAATATAAAGATCTAAGTACAAATAAACAATTAAATGAATTTCTAATTATGAGTGTGCTAGCATATAAATAACACCTTTATACATGTTTATTGCCACACATCTATTTCTTTTGTTTCTTGAATAGGAACTCTTTGTACTAAATAAGATTTTGCTTATGAGAATTGGTGTGGTGCTACAGGTAAATGTGCCAGACTGCAAAGCCATTTGAATTGCAAGGTCAGCAGTTCAAGCTCACCAGCTACTCCTCGGAAACCCTATACAGGGTTGTTATGGGTCAGAATTGACTCGATGGCTTGCTGAGAGCCATTTTCACTTCTGCTGTTTGACACAGTCCTTGCAGAAGGAGAAACATCATGCAAATCAGATGATTCTCAGGAGTGGTGTTCTCGATCTCCCTTTTAGGGTAACTCTGAATTCACTTGTAAAAATATATAATATTGCCATATTCACAGCTTTTACTGTGAGTTCTGAAGACCTTAGGAAGAAACCTGTCTGGCAACAAAAAAATTAAGTAGATGTTAGTAATACTTTTACTATGAAAAATAGTAGTACATTATGTAGGATAGAAGATTGATAATTAGTAAAAAGAATAAAGTAGTGTAGGCGTTGATGATTAATAGAAACGTATATTACTAAGAGGATGTAATCAGGGATCTGATAAGTGGAAATGATTTGTGTAAGTTTTAACTTGATCTTTTAGTGGGAATAAGAAGAAACAATTTATGACTTACGTAGGATAGGAGATGATGTCAAAAGGAAAATGCTTAATGATTGAAAAATGAACAGGATATGGAAAGGTCAGGTTGGACATCATAGAAATACTTTTGTTAAGGTTGTATAATCACAAGGTGAAGGAATGTTATGATTAAAACTGTGTAATAATTCAAGGGAAAATCAAAGTATCAATTCATTATATACTGTGTAATTTTAAGTATAAAAATAAAGACTTGCTGAGCCGGGCCCTAGAGAGACCTCCATCAGCCGACTAAGCGGAGACTCCTCCCTTGCTCTCATTTTCGCCGATGCCGCGTCTCCCGTCATGTCCTGTGACCCTGCGAGAGCTGGACTCCCACAATGGCTCTTAACAACAACAACAATGAGAATTAAAACTATCATTTTATCTTCACCCATCCTACTCATCTTCATAACTTCAAATAATTTACTAAATGATAAGCCTAACTTTCTTAGAAAGCTCAAGATGCCCTTTATCATTGTGCATTGTATCTGTCTGCTATTACACTACAGTGGTATTAAGAAGAATAATATCAGAAATTTTATGACAATTTGAATGTTCCAGACATTGCTTCATGCTTTTTTTTACAGTTCCTAGTAGCCTCAACTAATTTACAAAGAAGTATTTTAAATATCAACTTGAAGGTGACAAAACTCATAGCCAGGGTCATTTCTATGGCATGTGGGAGACTTGTGTTCAATCTTAAATCTTCCAGGCTTTCTTTTTATCCCTAATTGTCCTTGTTAAGTGGCTGATAGGGAATGCTTCAAGGTAGCTATGAAAACAAGTACCAGTTCCTCCTAAATTAGTCCTATATACTCCATGAATATCTTACAGGAGTGTTTTGAAGAGTGTTGAACTCTTTTCCTTTGGAAAGTTATATTTAGATTAAGATATGATTGGTGTTCAGAATATAGTCAAAGGACCAGATTTTTTACCTACTCTCTTTTTTACTTTCTCTAAAAGAAATTAAAACTGAGAACTACTCCTCTTTACTTTATATTAAAGTAGGCCTCAAAAAGTCTATTTGTATTAATAAAGATCTCCATAGGAAGTACACTTAGAATAGTTATGATGAGTGACAACTTAATTTGTATAGAAATAGCAAAACAGTTTGTCCATAGTGGGATACCCAGGTCCTGATTCAGTGCCCAGTGCTGTCAAGAAGTTAACATATTGAGGTGGGTAAGTCAGGAGGTGAGAAATATCCTTTAGGTATCATTTCAACTTTTATTTGTATTCAATGCAATCATTTTACTCTATAACTCCTCAACAATGTCTTAACCTTGAGAAAAGGTCATTCCCTGCAAATGAAGAGCCGTAAGGTGCATTTGGAGTTCTGGTGAGTCAACATAGGATAAACACTCAATCTTAAGGTCAGTTTGAACATCAATCTTGGTGGCTCAAACTCACTAACCACTTGTCAGAAACCCTGTACAGGATCTCTATGAGTTGGAACCAATTCAATGACACTGAGCAACAACAACAACAATGAGTGAATTTAATCCCTTCCTTGTATATCATTTTTTCAAGTATAGAATGAAAAGTAATGATGTGAATATAATTTCAAAATAATCATTAATAATAAAGCACATAATTGAAAACACCACATGTTTGTCAGTTACCATACTGTGGTGGCATGTGTGTTGGAAGGTATACCACTGATTTTAGCAACAGGGTCACCCATGGTGATCTGGCTTCATAGAAGCTTCCAGACTAAAACATACTAGGATAGGAAAGAGGGATTAATCACTGAAAATAGTATGAATAGCAATGAAACACTGTAAGATATTTAGTAATGAAAGATGAGCTCCTCAGGTTGGAAGACACTCAAAATATGACTGGGGAAAACTGCCTTCTCAAATTAGAGTTTACCTTAATAACATGGAGATAGCAAAGCTCTTGAGATCTTTATTTTGAGATAGGGCAAGACTCAAAATGAGAAGAAATAGCTGCAAACATCTAGTATAATTAGAACCTGGAATGTATGGAGCCAAGATGTATAGATGGTCAGCATATACAACACAAGGAAAAGTTCTGTCATTGGAAGGGAACTGGCAGGGCACTAAATGAGCCTGGTAAGAGCTCTAGTGTATGAGAAAGTGTCCATGGGAAATAAACTT
The DNA here is from genome assembly GCF_000296735.1 of Chrysochloris asiatica. Taxonomy (NCBI): domain Eukaryota; kingdom Metazoa; phylum Chordata; class Mammalia; order Afrosoricida; family Chrysochloridae; genus Chrysochloris; species Chrysochloris asiatica. The sequence continues at coordinate 4,565,540 of NW_006408667.1, read as the reverse complement.
CTCTCAGGGCCACAAGGTTATCACATACAATGTTTAGTTGTTGAGGATTTCATGACTAATAAGAGGTAGACCTGGGGTTCTGACTTTAAAGTCATCAAAAATCTCTACAGATTTTACTTACAGATAATATATTCTTTTTCTGCTTATACATTTCTCTATCAAATTCACTGAATATGCACAATTATAGAGTCCATGTTGCAATCACATTTTACAGTTTTTTCCTTAATTACCAATTATATCCTAGGCACATTGAGATGCAATCCATACCGAAGGCTGTGCTCTTTGATCTTCATCAGCAAATGTTTTAATATTTTAAGTCTTCTTCACTTTCAGCAAGCAAAGTTGTATCATCTGCATGTCACAGATTGTTAATGAATCTTTCTCCAATCATGATGCCACATTTTTCTTCATAGAATTCAGCTTCTCGGATTATTTACTCAGTATACAAGTTAAATAAGTATGGTGAAAGGATACAACCTTGTCACACACCTTTTTAAATTTTAAACCATTCACTGTTCCCATGTTCTGTTCGAAAAACTGCCTCTTGGTCCATGTACATATTCTTCATGAGCACAATTAAATATTTAGAATACTCATAGTTAGCAATGTGTCCATAGCTTGTCATGATCCACACAGTGGAAAGTCTTTGTGTAATCAGTAAAGGACAGGTAAACATTATCCTGGAAGAAACTCAAAACACATTTGGGAAGACCTGCCTCCTCAAAGTAGAGTAAAATTGGGATGACAAAAGCTGAGTGGAGCTTTCAGGACCTTCATTTGCAGAAGGGGCACAGCTCAATAGGAGGGCAAACATCTGTAAATATCCATTAAAAATCAACATATGGGGGCAGCTGGGAGAACAATTGGTCATAAGTGAAAGGGCCGAAGGGGATAGAGATAAAGTAAGATATATACACAACCTTGGAACGGCAGGGCTCTGAGATACAGGGACTGAGTCATGATTGGAATGGGGGGGTATCATGTTAGGATGCTGGAATGTTTCTTTATTACGTGACTAACCAAGGGGCTAGAGTTTTAGTCTGTGTTACAGGTCAAAAGCTCTCCAGTATGGATTCCAGCCTGACTAATTCAACCCTATAGCGAGAGGACAGCCACTTCTCCATCTTTGGAGTGAGCTTGTCTGAGGAAGCCAGCATTCACTGAAGATCCACCTGAAAGAGGGATGTCATCTGCATCTCCATTGAGCCCCCCACCGCCCCCCCCAGCAAGAGCACCAAGGAGCCAGCCAGCCGTTTCCACAGCAGAGAAGACTTTAAGAACTGTTTAACCCTTAGAGAACTGGTTAAACCACAGAGACATTCTGCTGCTTTGCTTGTCGAGCGCGGGGAATGGGGAATTAATAGATGTTACTGATTTTGCATCGTCCATCAACCATCGTAGGTTTTATTGCCTGTTAAAGTTTTCAGAAGCTAGGCAAATCATTGTGGTGCCTGGCCCTTAAACGTGCCATGTGTCTTTGTTCTCATGTCAAGAATCACTGCACTAATAGGAATTGTTACCTTTTTTTGCCCTGCCCACCATGTAAATCAACTGTCTAGGGATATTAGTCTCACTCATACGATCCAAGAGTAAATAGATAAAGGTTTACAAAACAGACTAAATGCTTTAGAGAAAGGAAGATCGCTTAAGGGAAATAAGACCCAATATATCCAGACTACACTCCCAGCTAAGGTTATTCATGGGATAAGTAGATCTGTGTTATCTTTCAGTAATCCAGAACTTGATTGGAACTTAATCCAACAGTATTTTAGGAAGCTGTGGAATAATATCCACTTGTCTGTGGATATTCATCAGCTACATGCTCAAATTTATGATATAAGTAATTCTCAAAGTGAGCACTGAGTGGCTACTAATTTGCTACCCCTGCTAGAGAGTTAAGATCCCCTAAGAACTTGATTGAACCTCAGCATAGTGATCCTGCTTGGTCACCTTAGAGCAGGTGGTGGGCTGGCAACGTCTTGCGTATGGGGTCCCCAGCCAATCTCCTCCCTCCCTGCCTTCCTCGGATGGCGGCTGTTTATGCTGGACGTGTGGCCAGAGACGGGTAAGGATCATGTGGAACCTCGGCAACCTAATACATAGCCATTGCCATGCTGCAATGAGTTTCGATGACGGGTAAGACTGAGGAATTCGCACTGACCGCCTAAGACAGGCAGCGTCCCTCAAACAAACAATAAATAAGCGGGAATCTGATGCAGACCGTGCAGACCCGGTCAGGAGGTCAAGACCCTGTGGGCCCAAGCGTTGTTGACTGTCCAAACCATAGGCTCTGAGGATCAGACTTTAGCTACCTAGTAGACATAGCAAACTGTTCCTCATCTGATTATTCAGTAATGCTTGTTAGTAATCTCATACATGAGCCCTGGATATCCACAGACAAATGTAAAAACCTTCCGTAAAAGCTGAGACTGTAAATTCCAAAAAGGCAAGTTCACCACCCCCCCACCACCCCGAAAAAAAAGCAAAAGAGGATAGAGAGAAACACTGTTAACTGATGATATACGGAGGGATAATAATCAATGTAATGATTCAAGCTATATGAATGGTTGAATGTGAAGCTGATGATGTGCCCTGCAAAATTTCACTCAATCCAAAATAAAAACATTTAATAAAAAAAAAAAAATCAACATATGGAATAAATGAATTATGAATCCAGAAAAATTAAAATTGTCAAAAATGAAATGGAACATTAGATCAATATCCTAGGCATTAATGAACTTAAATGGACTGTATTGGCAAGTTTGAATCTGATAACCTCATTGTTTAATATATGAGAATGAAAAATTGAAGAGGGATGGTGTTGCATTCATCATCACAAAGAACATTTGATGATCTATCTTGAAATATGGAGCTCTCTGTGATAGGATAATAACCATACATCTACAAATAAGAGTAGTCAACACCACTATTATACAAATTTATGCACCAACTACTAAATACATTCAGTGATGCTATATTGAAGAATTCTACCACGTCTTTAGTCTAAAATTTATCAAACATGTAGTCAAGAGATGTTGATAATTATTTGTGATTGGAATGCAAAGGTTGAGAGCAAAGAGGAAGAATCAATAGCTAGAAAATAGGGTCTTGGTTATAGAAACAATACTGAAGATTGCATGAGAGAATTTTGCAAGACCAATGACTTCTAAATTGCAAATACTTTTTTTTTAAACAACATAAAAGATAACTATCCACATGGGCCTTACCAGATGAAATACAAAGAAATCAAATTGATTACATCTGCAGAAGAGATGGTATAAAAGAGCCATATCAACCAAAATTAAATCAGGGACAGACTGTGAATCGATCATTGTAAGTTCAGACTGAAGCTGAAGAAAGATAAAATAAGTCCACAAGAGCCAAAATATAACCATAAATATATCCCACTAAATTTAGATATAATCTCATGATCAAATTTAATGCAATATGTTCCTAATGGCATTAGGAACACCATACAGGAAGAAAGAAACTCATAAAGAGGGCAAGAAATAAGGAAAAGACCAAAATGGATGTCAGAAGAGACTGAAACTTGCTCTCCAGTGTAGAGATGCTAAAGCAAATGGAAGAAATGAGGAGGTCCAAGAGCTGAACAGAAAATTTCAAAGATCAGCTTGAG